>NC_068424.1:10695499-10790499 GCF_023373465.1 Oncorhynchus keta
ATGCCTTTTGCACACATTGTATATAGACTGCCCATTTTTTTTCTACTGTGTTATTGACTTGCTAATTGTTTACTCCATGTGTAACTCTGTGTTGTCTGTTCACACTGCTATGCTTTATCTTGGCCAGGTCGCAGTTGCAAATGAGAACTTGTTCTCAACTAGCCTACCTGGTTAAATAAAGGTGAAATAAAAAAATAAAAAATGTTGTATCTGTGAATATCTTCAATCCAGTCTGGTGTTGTCCAGACATTGTGGATGTTGTATCTGTGACTGTCTTCAATCCAGTCTGGTGTTGGCCAGACATTGTGGATGTTGTATCTGTGACTGTCTTCAATCCAGTCTGGTGTTGGCCAGACATTGTGGATGTTGTATCTGTGACTGTCTTCAATCCAGTCTGGTGTTGGCCAAACATTGTGGATGTTGTATCTGTGACTGTCTTCAATCCAGTCTGGTGTTGGCCAAACATTGTGGATGTCGTATCTGTGGCTGAAGGCAAAGACAATATCTGGGAAAAGGAGAGAAAAGAAAGAAATACAGAGATTAACCAATATGTGATTACAGTTTATTCAAAACATTTCAACATCAATTTGGTGATATTGCTTCAACTCCCCTCTCTCAACATGTTACTGATGTGTTACAGAAAATGTACCTGAGTTATTTGTGATTGTTATATTATTTCAAGTATTCGTGCGATCAATTAATTCAATGAATTCTTTTTTTTGTTTCTTGAACCTCTGTGAATGATAATTGTATCTGTAACCCAAATTAATAATAACAAACATCGCTTGTGTGATTATCTTTATCTTACATTCTGCTCTTTGTGGTGAATGTGTGTTTAGATGGATCTCCAGAGTGACTGTGTGTTTAGATGGATCTCCAGAGTGACTGTGTGTTTAGATGGATCTCCAGAGTGACTGTGTGTTTAGATGAATCTCCAGAGTGACTGTGTGTTTAGATGGATCTCCTGAGTGACTGTGTGTTTAGATGGATCTCCAGAGTGACTGTGTGTTTAGATTGATCTCCAGAGTCTCAGTGACTGTGTGTTTTGATGAATCTCCAGAGTGACTGTGTGTTTAGATGGATCTCCAGAGTGACTGTGTGTTTAGATGGATCTCCTGAGTGACTGTGTGTTTATATGGATATCCTGAGTGACTGTGTGTTTAGATGGATCTCCTGAGTGACTGTGTGTTTATATGGATATCCTGAGTGACTGTGTGTTTTGATGGCTCTCCAGAGTGACTGTGTGTTTAGATGGATCTCCAGAGTGACTGTGTGTTTAGATGAATCTCCAGAGTGACTGTGTGTTTAGATGAATCTCCAGAGTGACTGTGGGTTTAGATGAATCTCCAGAGCGACTGTGTGTTTAGATGGATCTCCAGAGTGACTGTGTGTTTATATGAATCTCCAGAGTGACTGTGTGTTTAGATGAATCTCCAGAGTGACTGTGTGTTTAGATGGATCTCCAGAGTGACTGTGTGTTTAGATGGATCTCCAGAGTGACTGTGTGTTTAGATGAATCTCCAGAGTGACTGTGTGTTTAGATGAATCTCCAGAGTGACTGTGTGTTTAGATGAATCTCCAGAGTGACTGTGTGTTTAGATGGATCTCCAGAGTGACTGTGTGTTTAGATGAATCTCCTGAGTGACTGTGTGTTTATATGAATCTCCAGAGTGACTGTGTGTTTAGATGAATCTCCAGAGTGACTGTGTGTTTAGATGGATCTCCAGAGTGACTGTGTGTTTAGATGAATCTCCTGAGTGACTGTGTGTTTATATGAATCTCCAGAGTGACTGTGTGTTTAGATGAATCTCCTGAGTGACTGTGTGTTTATATGAATCTCCAGAGTGACTGTGTGTTTAGATGAATCTCCAGAGTGACTGTGTGTTTAGATGAATCTCCAGAGTGACTGTGTGTTTAGATGGATCTCCAGAGTGACTGTGTGTTTAGATGAATCTCCAGAGTGACTGTGTGTTTAGATGAATCTCCAGAGTGACTGTGTGTTTAGATGAATCTCCAGAGTGACTGTGTGTTTAGATGGATCTCCAGAGTGACTGTGTGTTTAGATGAATCTCCTGAGTGACTGTGTGTTTATATGAATCTCCAGAGTGACTGTGTGTTTAGATGAATCTCCAGAGTGACTGTGTGTTTAGATGGATCTCCAGAGTGACTGTGTGTTTAGATGGATCTCCAGAGTGACTGTGTGTTTATATGAATCTCCAGAGTGACTGTGTGTTTAGATGGATCTCCAGAGTGACTGTGTGTTTAGATGGATCTCCAGAGTGACTGTGTGTTTTATATGAATCTCCAGAGTGACTGTGTGTTTAGATGGATCTCCAGAGTGACTGTGTGTTTAGATGAATCTCCAGAGTGACTGTGTGTTTAGATGAATCTCCAGAGTGACTGTGTGTTTAGATGAATCTCCAGAGTGACTGTGTGTTTAGATGGATCTCCAGAGTGACTGTGTGTTTAGATGAATCTCCAGAGTGACTGTGTGTTTAGATGGATCTCCAGAGTGACTGTGTGTTTAGATGAATCTCCAGAGTGACTGTGTGTTTAGATGGATCTCCAGAGTGACTGTGTGTTTAGATGGATCTCCAGAGTGACTGTGTGTTTATATGAATCTCCAGAGTGACTGTGTGTTTAGATGGATCTCCAGAGTGACTGTGTGTTTAGATGGATCTCCAGAGTGACTGTGTGTTTATATGAATCTCCAGAGTGACTGTGTGTTTAGATGGATCTCCAGAGTGACTGTGTGTTTAGATGAATCTCCAGAGTGACTGTGTGTTTAGATGAATCTCCAGAGTGACTGTGTGTTTAGATGAATCTCCAGAGTGACTGTGTGTTTAGATGAATCTCCAGAGTGACTGTGTGTTTAGATGGATCTCCAGAGTGACTGTGTGTTTAGATGGATCTCCTGAGTGACTGTGTGTTTAGATGGATCTCCTGAGTGACTGTGTGTTTAGATGGATCTCCAGAGTGACTGTGTGTTTAGATGGATCTCCTGAGTGACTGTGTGTTTAGATGGATCTCCAGAGTGACTGTGTGTTTAGATTGATCTCCAGAGTGACTGTGTGTTTTGATGAATCTCCAGAGTGACTGTGTGTTTAGATGGATCTCCAGAGTGACTGTGTGTTTAGATGGATCTCCTGAGTGACTGTGTGTTTATATGGATATCCTGAGTGACTGTGTGTTTAGATGGATCTCCTGAGTGACTGTGTGTTTATATGGATATCCTGAGTGACTGTGTGTTTTGATGGCTCTCCAGAGTGACTGTGTGTTTAGATGGATCTCCAGAGTGACTGTGTGTTTAGATGAATCTCCAGAGTGACTGTGTGTTTAGATGAATCTCCAGAGTGACTGTGTGTTTAGATGAATCTCCAGAGCGACTGTGTGTTTAGATGGATCTCCAGAGTGACTGTGTGTTTATATGAATCTCCAGAGTGACTGTGTGTTTAGATGAATCTCCAGAGTGACTGTGTGTTTAGATGGATCTCCAGAGTGACTGTGTGTTTAGATGAATCTCCTGAGTGACTGTGTGTTTATATGAATCTCCAGAGTGACTGTGTGTTTAGATGAATCTCCTGAGTGACTGTGTGTTTATATGAATCTCCAGAGTGACTGTGTGTTTAGATGAATCTCCAGAGTGACTGTGTGTTTAGATGAATCTCCAGAGTGACTGTGTGTTTAGATGGATCTCCAGAGTGACTGTGTGTTTAGATGAATCTCCAGAGTGACTGTGTGTTTAGATGAATCTCCAGAGTGACTGTGTGTTTAGATGAATCTCCAGAGTGACTGTGTGTTTAGATGGATCTCCAGAGTGACTGTGTGTTTAGATGAATCTCCTGAGTGACTGTGTGTTTATATGAATCTCCAGAGTGACTGTGTGTTTAGATGGATCTCCAGAGTGACTGTGTGTTTAGATGGATCTCCAGAGTGACTGTGTGTTTAGATGGATCTCCAGAGTGACTGTGTGTTTATATGAATCTCCAGAGTGACTGTGTGTTTAGATGGATCTCCAGAGTGACTGTGTGTTTAGATGGATCTCCAGAGTGACTGTGTGTTTATATGAATCTCCAGAGTGACTGTGTGTTTAGATGGATCTCCAGAGTGACTGTGTGTTTAGATGAATCTCCAGAGTGACTGTGTGTTTAGATGAATCTCCAGAGTGACTGTGTGTTTAGATGAATCTCCAGAGTGACTGTGTGTTTAGATGAATCTCCAGAGTGACTGTGTGTTTAGATGAATCTCCAGAGTGACTGTGTGTTTAGATGGATCTCCAGAGTGACTGTGTGTTTAGATGAATCTCCTGAGTGACTGTGTGTTTAGATGAATCTCCAGAGTGACTGTGTGTTTAGATGAATCTCCTGAGTGACTGTGTGTTTAGATGGATCTCCAGAGTGACTGTGTGTTTAGATGAATCTCCAGAGTGACTGTGTGTTTAGATGAATCTCCAGAGTGACTGTGTGTTTAGATGGATCTCCAGAGTGACTGTGTGTTTAGATGGATCTCCAGAGTGACTGTGTGTTTAGATGATGAGTGACTGTGTGTTTAGATGAATCTCCAGAGTGACTGTGTGTTTAGATGAATCTCTCAGAGTGACTGTGTGTTTAGATGGATCTCCAGAGTGACTGTGTGTTTAGATGAATCTCCTGAGTGACTGTGTGTTTAGATGAATCTCCAGAGTGACTGTGTGTTTAGATGAATCTCCAGAGTGACTGTGTGTTTAGATGAATCTCCAGAGTGACTGTGTGTTTAGATGGATCTCCAGAGTGACTGTGTGTTTAGATGAATCTCCAGAGTGACTGTGTGTTTAGATGGATCTCCAGAGTGACTGTGTGTTTAGATGGATCTCCAGAGTGACTGTGTGTTTAGATGAATCTCCAGAGCGTCTGTGTGTTTAGATGAATCTCCAGAGTGACTGTGTGTTTAGATGAATCTCCAGAGTGACTGTGTGTTTAGATGAATCTCCAGAGTGACTGTGTGTTTAGATGAATCTCCAGAGTGACTGTGTGTTTAGATGAATCTCCAGAGTGACTGTGTGTTTAGATTTAGTGACTGTGTGTTTAGATGGATCTCCAGAGTGACTGTGTGTTTAGATGGATCTCTGAGTGACTGTGTGTTTAGATGGATCTCCTGAGTGACTGTGTGTTTAGATGGATCTCCAGAGTGACTGTGTGTTTAGATGAATCTCCAGAGTGACTGTGTGTTTAGATGGATCTCCAGAGTGACTGTGTGTTTAGATTGATGACTGTGTGTTTAGATGAATCAGAGTGACTGTGTGTTTTGATGAATCTCCAGAGTGACTGTGTGTTTAGATGGATCTCCAGAGTGACTGTGTGTTTAGATGGATCTCCAGAGTGACTGTGTGTTTATATGGATATCCAGAGTGACTGTGTGTTTAGATGGATCTCCTGAGTGACTGTGTGTTTATATGGATATCCTGAGTGACTGTGTGTTTAGATGATCTCCAGAGCTGTGTGTTTAGATGGATCTCCAGAGTGACTGTGTGTTTAGATGGATCTCCAGAGTGACTGTGTGTTTAGATGAATCTCCAGAGTGACTGTGTGTTTAGATGAATCTCCAGAGTGACTGTGTGTTTAGATGAATCTCCAGAGTGACTGTGTGTTTAGATGGATCTCCAGAGTGACTGTGTGTTTATATGAATCTCCAGAGTGACTGTGTGTTTAGATGAATCTCCAGAGTGACTGTGTGTTTAGATGGATCTCCAGAGTGACTGTGTGTTTAGATGAATCTCCTGAGTGACTGTGTGTTTAGATGAATCTCCAGAGTGACTGTGTGTTTAGATGAATCTCCTGAGTGACTGTGTGTTTAGATGAATCTCCAGAGTGACTGTGTGTTTAGATGAATCTCCAGAGTGACTGTGTGTTTAGATGAATCTCCAGAGTGACTGTGTGTTTAGATGGATCTCCAGAGTGACTGTGTGTTTAGATGAATCTCCAGAGTGACTGTGTGTTTAGATGAATCTCCAGAGTGACTGTGTGTTTAGATGAATCTCCAGAGTGACTGTGTGTTTAGATGGATCTCCAGAGTGACTGTGTGTTTAGATGAATCTCCTGAGTGACTGTGTGTTTATATGAATCTCTGTGTGTTTAGATGGATCTCCAGAGTGACTGTGTGTTTAGATGGATCTCCTGAGTGACTGTGTGTTTTTAGATGGATCTCCAGAGTGACTGTGTGTTTAGATGGATCTCCAGAGTGACTGTGTGTTTAGATGGATCTCCAGAGTGACTGTGTGTTTATATGAATGAATCTCCAGAGTGACTGTGTGTTTAGATGGATCTCCAGAGTGACTGTGTGTTTAGATGGATCTCCAGAGTGACTGTGTGTTTATATGAATCTCCAGAGTGACTGTGTGTTTAGATGGATCTCCAGAGTGACTGTGTGTTTAGATGAATCTCCAGAGTGACTGTGTGTTTAGATGAATCTCCAGAGTGACTGTGTGTTTAGATGAATCTCCAGAGTGACTGTGTGTTTAGATGAATCTCCAGAGTGACTGTGTGTTTAGATGAATCTCCAGAGTGACTGTGTGTTTAGATGGATCTCCAGAGTGACTGTGTGTTTAGATGGATCTCCTGAGTGACTGTGTGTTTAGATGGATCTCCAGAGTGACTGTGTGTTTAGATGGATCTCCTGAGTGACTGTGTGTTTAGATGGATCTCCAGAGTGACTGTGTGTTTAGATGGATCTCCAGAGTGACTGTGTGTTTAGATTGATCTCCAGAGTGACTGTGTGTTTTGATGAATCTCCAGAGTGACTGTGTGTTTAGATGGATCTCCAGAGTGACTGTGTGTTTAGATGGATCTCCTGAGTGACTGTGTGTTTATATGGATATCCTGAGTGACTGTGTGTTTAGATGGATCTCCTGAGTGACTGTGTGTTTATATGGATATCCTGAGTGACTGTGTGTTTTGATGGCTCTCCAGAGTGACTGTGTGTTTAGATGGATCTCCAGAGTGACTGTGTGTTTAGATGAATCTCCAGAGTGACTGTGTGTTTAGATGAATCTCCAGAGTGACTGTGGGTTTAGATGAATCTCCAGAGCGACTGTGTGTTTAGATGGATCTCCAGAGTGACTGTGTGTTTATATGAATCTCCAGAGTGACTGTGTGTTTAGATGAATCTCCAGAGTGACTGTGTGTTTAGATGGATCTCCAGAGTGACTGTGTGTTTAGATGGATCTCCAGAGTGACTGTGTGTTTAGATGAATCTCCAGAGTGACTGTGTGTTTAGATGAATCTCCAGAGTGACTGTGTGTTTAGATGAATCTCCAGAGTGACTGTGTGTTTAGATGGATCTCCAGAGTGACTGTGTGTTTAGATGAATCTCCTGAGTGACTGTGTGTTTATATGAATCTCCAGAGTGACTGTGTGTTTAGATGAATCTCCAGAGTGACTGTGTGTTTAGATGGATCTCCAGAGTGACTGTGTGTTTATATGAATCTCCTGAGTGACTGTGTGTTTATATGAATCTCCAGAGTGACTGTGTGTTTAGATGAATCTCCTGAGTGACTGTGTGTTTATATGAATCTCCAGAGTGACTGTGTGTTTAGATGAATCTCCAGAGTGACTGTGTGTTTATATGAATCTCCAGAGTGACTGTGTGTTTAGATGGATCTCCAGAGTGACTGTGTGTTTAGATGAATCTCCAGAGTGACTGTGTGTTTAGATGAATCTCCAGAGTGACTGTGTGTTTAGATGAATCTCCAGAGTGACTGTGTGTTTAGATGGATCTCCAGAGTGACTGTGTGTTTAGATGAATCTCCTGAGTGACTGTGTGTTTATATGAATCTCCAGAGTGACTGTGTGTTTAGATGAATCTCCAGAGTGACTGTGTGTTTAGATGGATCTCCAGAGTGACTGTGTGTTTAGATGGATCTCCAGAGTGACTGTGTGTTTATATGAATCTCCAGAGTGACTGTGTGTTTAGATGAATCTCCAGAGTGACTGTGTGTTTAGATGGATCTCCAGAGTGACTGTGTGTTTATATGAATCTCCAGAGTGACTGTGTGTTTAGATGGATCTCCAGAGTGACTGTGTGTTTAGATGAATCTCCAGAGTGACTGTGTGTTTAGATGAATCTCCAGAGTGACTGTGTGTTTAGATGAATCTCCAGAGTGACTGTGTGTTTAGATGAATCTCCAGAGTGACTGTGTGTTTAGATGAATCTCCAGAGTGACTGTGTGTTTAGATGGATCTCCTGAGTGACTGTGTGTTTAGATGGATCTCCTGAGTGACTGTGTGTTTAGATGGATCTCCAGAGTGACTGTGTGTTTAGATGGATCTCCTGAGTGACTGTGTGTTTAGATGGATCTCCAGAGTGACTGTGTGTTTAGATTGATCTCCAGAGTGACTGTGTGTTTTGATGAATCTCCAGAGTGACTGTGTGTTTAGATGGATCTCCAGAGTGACTGTGTGTTTAGATGGATCTCCTGAGTGACTGTGTGTTTATATGGATATCCTGAGTGACTGTGTGTTTAGATGGATCTCCTGAGTGACTGTGTGTTTATATGGATATCCTGAGTGACTGTGTGTTTTGATGGCTCTCCAGAGTGACTGTGTGTTTAGATGGATCTCCAGAGTGACTGTGTGTTTAGATGAATCTCCAGAGTGACTGTGTGTTTAGATGAATCTCCAGAGTGACTGTGTGTTTAGATGAATCTCCAGAGCGACTGTGTGTTTAGATGGATCTCCAGAGTGACTGTGTGTTTATATGAATCTCCAGAGTGACTGTGTGTTTAGATGAATCTCCAGAGTGACTGTGTGTTTAGATGGATCTCCAGAGTGACTGTGTGTTTAGATGGATCTCCAGAGTGACTGTGTGTTTAGATGAATCTCCAGAGTGACTGTGTGTTTAGATGAATCTCCAGAGTGACTGTGTGTTTAGATGAATCTCCAGAGTGACTGTGTGTTTAGATGGATCTCCAGAGTGACTGTGTGTTTAGATGAATCTCCTGAGTGACTGTGTGTTTATATGAATCTCCAGAGTGACTGTGTGTTTAGATGAATCTCCAGAGTGACTGTGTGTTTAGATGGATCTCCAGAGTGACTGTGTGTTTAGATGAATCTCCTGAGTGACTGTGTGTTTATATGAATCTCCAGAGTGACTGTGTGTTTAGATGAATCTCCTGAGTGACTGTGTGTTTATATGAATCTCCAGGGTGACTGTGTGTTTAGATGGATCTCCAGAGTGACTGTGTGTTTAGATGGATCTCCAGAGTGACTGTGTGTTTATATGAATCTCCAGAGTGACTGTGTGTTTAGATGAATCTCCAGAGTGACTGTGTGTTTAGATGAATCTCCAGAGTGACTGTGTGTTTAGATGGATCTCCAGAGTGACTGTGTGTTTAGATGAATCTCCAGAGTGACTGTGTGTTTAGATGAATCTCCAGAGTGACTGTGTGTTTAGATGAATCTCCAGAGTGACTGTGTGTTTAGATGGATCTCCAGAGTGACTGTGTGTTTAGATGGATCTCCAGAGTGACTGTGTGTTTATATGAATCTCCAGAGTGACTGTGTGTTTAGATGGATCTCCAGAGTGACTGTGTGTTTAGATGGATCTCCAGAGTGACTGTGTGTTTATATGAATCTCCAGAGTGACTGTGTGTTTAGATGGATCTCCAGAGTGACTGTGTGTTTAGATGAATCTCCAGAGTGACTGTGTGTTTAGATGAATCTCCAGAGTGACTGTGTGTTTAGATGAATCTCCAGAGTGACTGTGTGTTTAGATGAATCTCCAGAGTGACTGTGTGTTTAGATGAATCTCCAGAGTGACTGTGTGTTTAGATGGATCTCCAGAGTGACTGTGTGTTTAGATTAATCTCCAGAGTGACTGTGTGTTTAGATGGATCTCCTGAGTGACTGTGTGTTTAGATGGATCTCCTGAGTGACTGTGTGTTTAGATGAATCTCCAGGGTGACTGTGTGTTTAGATGAATCTCCAGAGTGACTGTGTGTTTAGATGAATCTCCAGAGTGACTGTGTGTTTAGATGGATCTCCAGAGTGACTGTGTGTTTAGATGAATCTCCAGAGTGACTGTGTGTGTATATGAATCTCCAGAGTGACTGTGTGTTTAGATGAATCTCCAGAGTGACTGTGTGTTTAGATGAATCTCCAGAGTGACTGTGTGTTTAGATGGATCTCCAGAGTGACTGTGTGTTTAGATGAATCTCCTGAGTGACTGTGTGTTTATATGAATCTCCAGAGTGACTGTGTGTTTAGATGAATCTCCTGAGTGACTGTGTGTTTAGATGAATCTCCAGAGTGACTGTGTGTTTAGATGAATCTCCAGAGTGACTGTGTGTTTAGATGGATCTCCAGAGTGACTGTGTGTTTAGATGAATCTCCAGAGTGACTGTGTGTTTAGATGAATCTCCAGAGTGACTGTGTGTTTAGATGAATCTCCAGAGTGACTGTGTGTTTAGATGGATCTCCAGAGTGACTGTGTGTTTAGATGAATCTCCTGAGTGACTGTGTGTTTATATGAATCTCCAGAGTGACTGTGTGTTTAGATGAATCTCCAGAGTGACTGTGTGTTTAGATGGATCTCCAGAGTGACTGTGTGTTTAGATGGATCTCCAGAGTGACTGTGTGTTTATATGAATCTCCAGAGTGACTGTGTGTTTATATGGATCTCCTGAGTGACTGTGTGTTTAGATGGATCTCCAGAGTGACTGTGTGTTTAGATGAATCTCCTGAGTGACTGTGTGTTTTGATGGATCTCCAGAGTGACTGTGTGTTTAGATGGATCTCCTGAGTGACTGTGTGTTTTGATGGATCTCCTGAGTGACTGTGTGTTTAGATGAATCTCCTGAGTGACTGTGTGTTTAGATGGATCTCCTGAGTGACTGTGTGTTTATATGAATCTCCAGAGTGACTGTGTGTTTAGATGAATCTCCAGAGTGAATGTGTGTTTAGATGGATCTCCAGAGTGACTGTGTGTTTAGATGAATCTCCAGAGTGACTGTGTGTTTAGATGAATCTCCAGAGTGACTGTGTGTTTAGATGAATCTCCAGAGTGACTGTGTGTTTAGATGGATCTCCAGAGTGACTGTGTGTTTATATGAATCTCCAGAGTGACTGTGTGTTTAGATGAATCTCCAGAGTGACTGTGTGTTTAGATGGATCTCCAGAGTGACTGTGTGTTTAGATGAATCTCCAGAGTGACTGTGTGTTTAGATGAATCTCCAGAGTGACTGTGTGTTTAGATGAATCTCCAGAGTGACTGTGTGTTTAGATGGATCTCCAGAGTGACTGTGTGTTTAGATGAATCTCCTGAGTGACTGTGTGTTTATATGAATCTCCAGAGTGACTGTGTGTTTAGATGAATCTCCAGAGTGACTGTGTGTTTAGATGGATCTCCAGAGTGACTGTGTGTTTAGATGAATCTCCTGAGTGACTGTGTGTTTATATGAATCTCCAGAGTGACTGTGTGTTTAGATGAATCTCCTGAGTGACTGTGTGTTTATATGAATCTCCAGAGTGACTGTGTGTTTAGATGAATCTCCAGAGTGACTGTGTGTTTAGATGAATCTCCAGAGTGACTGTGTGTTTAGATGGATCTCCAGAGTGACTGTGTGTTTAGATGAATCTCCAGAGTGACTGTGTGTTTAGATGAATCTCCAGAGTGACTGTGTGTTTAGATGAATCTCCAGAGTGACTGTGTGTTTAGATGAATCTCCAGAGTGACTGTGTGTTTAGATGGATCTCCAGAGTGACTGTGTGTTTAGATGAATCTCCTGAGTGACTGTGTGTTTATATGAATCTCCAGAGTGACTGTGTGTTTATATGAATCTCCAGAGTGACTGTGTGTTTAGATGAATCTCCAGAGTGACTGTGTGTTTAGATGGATCTCCAGAGTGACTGTGTGTTTATATGAATCTCCTGAGTGACTGTGTGTTTATATGAATCTCCAGAGTGACTGTGTGTTTAGATGAATCTCCTGAGTGACTGTGTGTTTATATGAATCTCCAGAGTGACTGTGTGTTTAGATGAATCTCCAGAGTGACTGTGTGTTTAGATGAATCTCCAGAGTGACTGTGTGTTTAGATGGATCTCCAGAGTGACTGTGTGTTTAGATGAATCTCCAGAGTGACTGTGTGTTTAGATGAATCTCCAGAGTGACTGTGTGTTTAGATGAATCTCCAGAGTGACTGTGTGTTTAGATGGATCTCCAGAGTGACTGTGTGTTTAGATGAATCTCCTGAGTGACTGTGTGTTTATATGAATCTCCAGAGTGACTGTGTGTTTAGATGAATCTCCAGAGTGACTGTGTGTTTAGATGGATCTCCAGAGTGACTGTGTGTTTAGATGGATCTCCAGAGTGACTGTGTGTTTATATGAATCTCCAGAGTGACTGTGTGTTTAGATGGATCTCCTGAGTGACTGTGTGTTTAGATGGATCTCCAGAGTGACTGTGTGTTTAGATGAATCTCCTGAGTGACTGTGTGTTTTGATGGATCTCCAGAGTGACTGTGTGTTTAGATGGATCTCCTGAGTGACTGTGTGTTTTGATGGATCTCCTGAGTGACTGTGTGTTTAGATGAATCTCCTGAGTGACTGTGTGTTTAGATGGATCTCCTGAGTGACTGTGTGTTTATATGAATCTCCAGAGTGACTGTGTGTTTAGATGAATCTCCAGAGTGAATGTGTGTTTAGATGGATCTCCAGAGTGACTGTGTGTTTAGATGAATCTCCAGAGTGACTGTGTGTTTAGATGAATCTCCAGAGTGACTGTGTGTTTAGATGAATCTCCAGAGTGACTGTGTGTTTAGATGGATCTCCAGAGTGACTGTGTGTTTATATGAATCTCCAGAGTGACTGTGTGTTTAGATGAATCTCCAGAGTGACTGTGTGTTTAGATGGATCTCCAGAGTGACTGTGTGTTTAGATGAATCTCCAGAGTGACTGTGTGTTTAGATGAATCTCCAGAGTGACTGTGTGTTTAGATGAATCTCCAGAGTGACTGTGTGTTTAGATGGATCTCCAGAGTGACTGTGTGTTTAGATGAATCTCCTGAGTGACTGTGTGTTTATATGAATCTCCAGAGTGACTGTGTGTTTATATGAATCTCCAGAGTGACTGTGTGTTTAGATGGATCTCCAGAGTGACTGTGTGTTTAGATGAATCTCCTGAGTGACTGTGTGTTTATATGAATCTCCAGAGTGACTGTGTGTTTAGATGAATCTCCTGAGTGACTGTGTGTTTATATGAATCTCCAGAGTGACTGTGTGTTTATATGAATCTCCAGAGTGACTGTGTGTTTAGATGAATCTCCAGAGTGACTGTGTGTTTAGATGAATCTCCAGAGTGACTGTGTGTTTAGATGGATCTCCAGAGTGACTGTGTGTTTAGATGAATCTCCAGAGTGACTGTGTGTTTATATGAATCTCCAGAGTGACTGTGTGTTTAGATGAATCTCCAGAGTGACTGTGTGTTTCGATGGATCTCCAGAGTGACTGTGTGTTTAGATGGATCTCCAGAGTGACTGTGTGTTTATATGAATCTCCAGAGTGACTGTGTGTTTAGATGGATCTCCAGAGTGACTGTGTGTTTAGATGGATCTCCAGAGTGACTGTGTGTTTATATGAATCTCCAGAGTGACTGTGTGTTTAGATGGATCTCCTGAGTGACTGTGTGTTTAGATGGATCTCCAGAGTGACTGTGTGTTTAGATGAATCTCCTGAGTGACTGTGTGTTTTGATGGATCTCCAGAGTGACTGTGTGTTTAGATGGATCTCCTGAGTGACTGTGTGTTTTGATGGATCTCCTGAGTGACTGTGTGTTTAGATGAATCTCCTGAGTGACTGTGTGTTTAGATGGATCTCCTGAGTGACTGTGTGTTTTGATGGATCTCCTGAGTGACTGTGTGTTTAGATGAATCTCCTGAGTGACTGTGTGTTTAGATGGATCTCCTGAGTGACTGTGTGTTTATATGAATCTCCAGAGTGACTGTGTGTTTAGATGAATCTCCAGAGTGAATGTGTGTTTAGATGGATCTCCAGAGTGACTGTGTGTTTAGATGAATCTCCAGAGTGACTGTGTGTTTAGATGAATCTCCAGAGTGACTGTGTGTTTAGATGAATCTCCAGAGTGACTGTGTGTTTAGATGGATCTCCAGAGTGACTGTGTGTTTATATGAATCTCCAGAGTGACTGTGTGTTTAGATGAATCTCCAGAGTGACTGTGTGTTTAGATGGATCTCCAGAGTGACTGTGTGTTTAGATGAATCTCCAGAGTGACTGTGTGTTTAGATGAATCTCCAGAGTGACTGTGTGTTTAGATGAATCTCCAGAGTGACTGTGTGTTTAGATGGATCTCCAGAGTGACTGTGTGTTTAGATGAATCTCCTGAGTGACTGTGTGTTTATATGAATCTCCAGAGTGACTGTGTGTTTAGATGAATCTCCAGAGTGACTGTGTGTTTAGATGGATCTCCAGAGTGACTGTGTGTTTAGATGAATCTCCTGAGTGACTGTGTGTTTATATGAATCTCCAGAGTGACTGTGTGTTTAGATGAATCTCCTGAGTGACTGTGTGTTTATATGAATCTCCAGAGTGACTGTGTGTTTAGATGAATCTCCAGAGTGACTGTGTGTTTAGATGAATCTCCAGAGTGACTGTGTGTTTAGATGGATCTCCAGAGTGACTGTGTGTTTAGATGAATCTCCAGAGTGACTGTGTGTTTATATGAATCTCCAGAGTGACTGTGTGTTTAGATGAATCTCCAGAGTGACTGTGTGTTTCGATGGATCTCCAGAGTGACTGTGTGTTTAGATGGATCTCCAGAGTGACTGTGTGTTTATATGAATCTCCAGAGTGACTGTGTGTTTAGATGGATCTCCAGAGTGACTGTGTGTTTAGATGGATCTCCAGAGTGACTGTGTGTTTATATGAATCTCCAGAGTGACTGTGTGTTTAGATGGATCTCCAGAGTGACTGTGTGTTTAGATGAATCTCCAGAGTGACTGTGTGTTTAGATGAATCTCCAGAGTGACTGTGTGTTTAGATGAATCTCCAGAGTGACTGTGTGTTTAGATGAATCTCCAGAGTGACTGTGTGTTTAGATGAATCTCCAGAGTGACTGTGTGTTTAGATGGATCTCCAGAGTGACTGTGTGTTTAGATGAATCTCCAGAGTGACTGTGTGTTTAGATGGATCTCCTGAGTGACTGTGTGTTTAGATGGATCTCCTGAGTGACTGTGTGTTTATATGAATCTCCAGAGTGACTGTGTATTTAGATGAATCTCCAGAGTGACTGTGTGTTTAGATGAATCTCCAGAGTGACTGTGTGTTTAGATGGATCTCCAGAGTGACTGTGTGTTTAGATGAATCTCCAGAGTGACTGTGTGTTTATATGAATCTCCAGAGTGACTGTGTGTTTAGATGAATCTCCAGAGTGACTGTGTGTTTAGATGAATCTCCAGAGCGACTGTGTGTTTAGATGAATCTCCAGAGTGACTGTGTGTTTAGATGGATCTCCAGAGTGACTGTGTGTTTAGATGAATCTCCAGAGTGACTGTGTGTTTAGATGAATCTCCAGAGTGACTGTGTGTTTAGATGGATCTCCAGAGTGACTGTGTGTTTAGATGAATCTCCAGAGTGACTGTGTGTTTAGATGAATCTCCAGAGTGACTGTGTGTTTAGATGAATCTCCAGACTGTGGTGACTGTGTGTTTAGATGAATCTGTGTGTTTAGATGAATCTCCAGAGTGACTGTGTGTTTAGATGAATCTCCAGAGTGACTGTGTGTTTAGATGAATCTCCAGAGTGACTGTGTGTTTAGATGAATCTCCAGAGTGACTGTGTGTTTAGATGGATCTCCAGAGTGACTGTGTGTTTAGATGAATCTCCAGAGTGACTGTGTGTTTAGATGAATCTCCAGAGTGACTGTGTGTTTAGATGGATCTCCAGAGTGACTGTGTGTTTAGATGAATCTCCAGAGTGACTGTGTGTTTAGATGAATCTCCAGAGTGACTGTGTGTTTAGATGAATCTCCAGAGTGACTGTGTGTTTAGATGAATCTCCAGAGTGACTGTGTGTTTAGATGAATCTCCAGAGTGACTGTGTGTTTAGATGAATCTCCAGAGTGACTGTGTGTTTAGATGAATCTCCAGAGTGACTGTGTGTTTAGATGAATCTCCTGTGTGTTTAGAGAATGACTGTGTGTTTAGATGAATCTCCAGAGTGACTGTGTGTTTAGATGAATCTCCAGAGTGACTGTGTGTTTAGATGAATCTCCAGAGTGACTGTGTGTTTAGATGAATCTCCAGAGTGACTGTGTGTTTAGATGGATCTCCAGAGTGACTGTGTGTTTAGATGAATCTCCAGAGTGACTGTGTGTTTAGATGAATCTCCAGAGTGACTGTGTGTTTAGATGGATCTCCAGAGTGACTGACTGTGTGTTTTTAGATGAATCTCCAGAGTGACTGTGTGTTTAGATGATCTCCAGAGTGACTGTGTGTTTAGATGAATCTCCAGAGTGACTGTGTGTTTAGATGGATCTCCAGAGTGACTGTGTGTTTAGATGAATCTCCAGAGTGACTGTGTGTTTAGATGAATCTCCAGAGTGACTGTGTGTTTAGATGAATCTCCAGAGTGACTGTGTGTTTAGATGAATCTCCAGAGTGACTGTGTGTTTAGATGGATCTCCAGAGTGACTGTGTGTTTAGATGAATCTCCAGAGTGACTGTGTGTTTAGATGAATCTCCAGAGTGACTGTGTGTTTAGATGAATCTCCAGAGTGACTGTGTGTTTAGATGAATCTCCAGAGTGACTGTGTGTTTAGATGGATCTCCAGAGTGACTGTGTGTTTAGATGAATCTCCAGAGTGACTGTGTGTTTAGATGAATCTCCAGAGTGACTGTGTGTTTAGATGAATCTCCAGAGTGACTGTGTGTTTAGATGAATCTCCAGAGTGACTGTGTGTTTAGATGGATCTCAGAGTGACTGTGTGTTTAGATGGATCTCCAGAGTGACTGTGTGTTTAGATGAATCTCCAGAGTGACTGTGTGTTTAGATGAATCTCCAGAGTGACTGTGTGTTTAGATGAATCTCCAGAGTGACTGTGTGTTTAGATGAATATCCAGAGTGACTGTTTTTAGATGAATATCCAGAGTGACTGTGTGTTTAGATGAATCTCCAGAGTGACTGTGTGTTTAGATGAATCTCCAGAGTGACTGTGTGTTTAGATGAATCTCCAGAGTGACTGTGTGTTTAGATGAATCTCCAGAGTGACTGTGTGTTTAGATGAATCTCCAGAGTGACTGTGTGTTTAGATGAATCTCCAGAGTGACTGTGTGTTTAGATGAATCTCCAGAGTGACTGTGTGTTTAGATGAATCTCCAGAGTGACTGTGTGTTTAGATGAATCTCCAGAGTGACTGTGTGTTTAGATGAATCTCCAGAGTGACTGTGTGTTTAGATGAATCTCCAGAGTGACTGTGTGTTTAGATGAATCTCCAGAGTGACTGTGTGTTTAGATGAATCTCCAGAGTGACTGTGTGTTTAGATGAATCTCCAGAGTGACTGTGTGTTTAGATGAATCTCCAGAGTGACTGTGTGTTTAGATGAATCTCCAGAGTGACTGTGTGTTTAGATGAATCTCCAGAGTGACTGTGTGTTTAGATGAATCTCCAGAGTGACTGTGTGTTTAGATGAATCTCCAGAGTGACTGTGTGTTTAGATGGATCTCCAGAGTGACTGTTGTTTAGATGAATCTCCAGAGTGACTGTGTGTTTTAGATGAATCTCAGAGTGACTGTGTGTTTAGATGAATCTCCAGAGCGTCTCTGTGTTTAGATGAATCTCCAGAGTGACTGTGTGTTTAGATGAATCTCTGTGTTTAGATGAATCTCCAGAGTGACTGTGTGTTTAGATGAATCTCCAGAGTGACTGTGTGTTTAGATGAATCTCCAGAGTGACTGTGTGTTTAGATGAATCTCCAGAGTGAGATGAATCTGTGTGTTTTTAGATGAATCTCCAGAGTGACTGTGTGTTTAGATGAATCTCCAGAGTGACTGTGTGTTTAGATGAATCTCCAGAGTGACTGTGTGTTTAGATGAATCTCCAGATGTGACTGTGTGTTTAGATGAATCTCCAGAGTGACTGTGTGTTTAGATGAATCTCCAGAGTGACTGTTTTTAGATGAATCTCCAGAGTGACTGTGTGTTTAGATGAATCTCCAGAGTGACTGTGTGTTTAGATGAATCTCCAGAGTGACTGTGTGTTTAGATGAATCTCCAGAGTGACTGTGTGTTTAGATGGATCTCCAGAGTGACTGTGTGTTTAGATGAATCTCCAGAGTGACTGTGTGTTTAGATGAATCTCCAGAGCGTCTCTGTGTTTTGATGAAAACGGTTCACAATCCGGCTGAATTCGCCTGAAAAATTAAACGTGCACTTTCCAAGCGAAGAGGAGATGTTGTGTTGAAAGTGCCTCTTTGACAGCCGGAGAACTTGACAGTTTTGCGACTGTCTCCATGGTAACCAGAGAGAGGGCTCTCATTAGGCAGTTGTGTCATGTAAGAAACTATTGCAGAGGAACAACCAAAAAAGAGCTGAGAACTGCATAATTCTAAAAACACTGCGACAACAACAACACACATAAAACTAAAACAACACACACAAAACTAAAACAACACACACAAAACTAAAACAACACACACAAAACTAAAACAACACACACAAAACTAAAACAACACACACAAAACTAAAACAACACACACAAAACTAAAACAACACACACAAAACTAAAACAACACACACAAAACTAAAACAACACACACAAAACTAAAACAACACACACAAAATTAAAACAACACACACAAAACTAAAACAACACACACAAAACTAAAACAACACACATAAAACTAAAACAACACACACAAAACTAAAACAACACACACAAAATTAAAACAACACACACAAAACTAAAACAACACACACAAAACTAAAACAACTAAACAAAGGACTGATAAATGTATTTTTGAGGGCAAATCTATAAAAAACGTTCTCATGAGGGGGTACTGCAATGCAGCTAAACTAGATATAATCAAACATATTTTGATAAGAGCCGTGGACCTAAAATGGCCTGGACATGAGGGTATGATTCAGTCGTTGCATTAGATGATACCAGGCTAAATGGGACCTTTTATTCCATATCTTATATGATACCCTACTTGCTATTCATTTCACTGGTGTTTCAACTATCCAATTAATTGTCATTATCTCAGCTATTCCTATTATGTTAATTATTCAACACCATAGTGTGTCTTTACGCTTTCATCCACTTTCACGAACCTGTTATCACTAAGTTATCAAAAGGATATAGATGGCACAGTGTTTTGGTTGTTTTTTCATTCGCATAAATCATCTTTAGTCAGGTAGCACGTCTAGCTTACTCATCTGCAGTTTCTAACTTTTCAACATGATCGGTTTGTGTGCATATCTTCATACCTTCATTGTACGTTATTACAGAACAATTCCTAATTATGCATTACTATAGTAATGCAGGGAGTCAACGTTGCTAAATTATTAACTAATATTCAACTTGAATTGTATGCCTCCAGGACACGGCATAATGTAAAAATAATGACAGGACTGAGCCTGAGGAGCCAGAAGGCTATGGCAACACATAATAAACACGGAAATTGTGTTAGCTACGAATGCTTCTTCTGATAGGAGAACTTTCCACCCAAGTCTTGTTGTTAGGAAGCAGACGGACTTAATGATGTGACTCTGAGGTGATGTATCAGAACGTCTATCCTGTGTATATTACTTCTTAATATGCTGCTAGTGGTCCTTTTGTTCAAAAGTTATAATGTCTTGTTTTCGAAGAGTTAAAGGAGAAATCAAAACGAAACAGAGACTTTAGGGAGTGTATTATTAACAATGCTTTTCACCGTCGAGAGTTTGATAGAACAGGAGGTAGAATTGCTTCCTGTCTTTCAGGGAAGACACAAGCCTAATACACAAACAGTCATTCTGGTTGCTTTTAAACTCAGTGACATATTTTTTGTCGGTAACGCCAGTCACTATTTATTAACATTAGTATCTTTCTTTATTGATGTCTGATGTCGATTAGTTACTGTTATAATGATGATAACAAATGAGAGATATTGCCTCGCAGTTTTAAATAACGACACAAGGGCCTTAATAAACATGTTAAATGTTAATGTGCAAAAACAGACAACATTCAGTCATATATGTTCTTCATCCATGTAGTGACCATTAGTTGGACATTAACACATTGGTCCTCTTCCTCCGACTTTTAAGCAATCTTTCATGCATTTTTTAAGTGGGGACTTGTGCATCAAACCGCCACCCATGTATCCATGTAGCAACAGAAACCTGTTCATGAATTATTATAAACAACCATTTTAATGTACATTTTGTGCATTTCACCACATTCATGTTCTGTAACACCATCACTAGTCATGTTATGTGTAGAAGCTTATAATTAGCGAGAGGCTGACATTTTTGCGTTTTTGTTTCCAGGCCAAGCACAGGAAGTGGAACAGCAGAGACAGCACGGAAATGGGACATGCCTGCTGGAAAAGTAGGAAATAGACTGAAAAAAAAGCCAAGAGAAGAGAAGAAACTTCATACATGGATCTAGATGAACAAAGGAGATGCGGCTGGAAAAAAGGTAATAGAGGAAATATCTCAGGCATACCTGGGGACAGTAGTGGAGCTGTATTCAGCTGTGTCTGGATATTCCCAAGACAGGGAGGATACAGGAAGTGAGGGAGATACGGGATGTGCATAATGAGGGTAAGATACAGCGCCGATAGTACCGTACATCAAGACACCATGGATCATTGCTTTTAATTGTATTATTATAACACAAAATGGGGGGGTAGATCAGGTTTGATATGCAAATACAGTGCAGCTTCCATCAATGCAATTGTCTGCATCATTTCCAACCCTCCATATGTCTTTTTGTTTGTAAATAAAAATGGACAATTGCTACAACAGAACAATGAGTTGTCTGAAAATGAGGTGGTGGCTAAAGTTCAAATGTGATCTGTCAGATTATGTTGAACACATCTCAAGGTGTGTGTACGTATGGCACGCAGGCGGCAAGCAGCGTATACCACCCCACATCTCTCACCTCATGTCTGATATTAATTACACAACACACAGAAGCACTATTGCACAAATCACATTATCTACGAGGCACACACAGAGTCTTGCCTGCCGCAAGAGACCAGGTAACAGACGGCCAGCTGTGTGTGTGTGTGTGTGTGTGTGTGTGTGTGTGTGTGTGTGTGTGTGTGTGTGTGTGTGTGTGTGTGTGTGTGTGTGTGTGTGTGTGTGTGTGTGTGTGTGTGTGTGTGTGTGTGTGTGTGTGTGTGTGTGTGTGTGTGTGTGTGTGTGTGTGTGTGTGGGTGGCTTATGCAACCTGTCCAAGGAGAGTGTGTTACAGTATGTGTGTTTGGCAGATTTTCACTCAACAGACAAGGGGAAGGAAGAGACAGAGGAAGGGTGACCAGAGTATGTGACAAACCATAATGTAAAAGCTGTTGTGCATAGACAGTATATCACTTGGAAAGAAAATGGTATGTAAATTATGATGAGTTATGTGGAGAACACAGTACATACATACACAGTGAGTAGACAACAGTATGTAAACATAATGCGAGGTGACCAGAATTCAGTGACTCCATGTAATATATGGATACATGGGGAATATGTCTCAATGTGCAGGGCTGAGTGCAGGGTTAGCTGGCTAGTGATGGTTGTTCAACAGACTGATGGTCTGGTAATATAAGCTGTTTAACAGTCTGATGGTCTCGTGATAGAAGCTGTTCAACAGTCTGATGGTAATAGAAGCTGTTCAACAGTCTGATGGTAATAGAAGCTGTTTAACAGTCTGATGGTAATAGAAGCTGTTCAACAGTCTGATGGTGATAGAAGCTGTTCAACAGTCTGATGGTCTGGTGATAGAAGCTGTTCAACAGTCTGATGGTGATAGAAGCTATTCAACAGTGTGATGGTTTGGTGATAGAAGCTGTTCAACAGTCTGATGGTGATAGAAGCTGTTCAACAGTCTGATGGTGGTAGAAGCTGTTCAACAGTCTGATGGTAATAGAAGCTGTTCAACAGTCTGATGGTAATAGAAGCTGTTCAACAGTCTGATGGTAATAGAAGCTGTTCAACAGTCTGATGGTGATAGAAGCTGTTCAACAGTCTGATGGTGATAGAAGCTGTTCAAAAGTCTGATGGTGATAGAAGCTGTTCAGTCTGATGGTAATAGAAGCTGTTCAACAGTCTGATGGTAATAGAAGCTGTTTAACAGTCTGATGGTAATAGAAGCTGTTCAACAGTCTGATGGTAATAGAAGCTGTTCAACAGTCTGATGGTGATAGAAGCTGTTCAACAGTCTGATGGTAATAGAAGCTGTTCAACAGTCTGATGGTGATAGAAGCTGTTCAACAGTCTGATGGTAATAGAAGCTGTTCAACAGTCTGATGGTAATAGAAGCTATTCAACAGTCTGATGGTAATATAAGCTGTTCAACAGTCTGATGGTCTGGTAATAGAAGTTGTTTAACAGTCTGAAGGTTACAGAAGCTGTTCAACAGTCTGATGGTGATAGAAGCTGTTCAACAGTCTGATGGTAATAGAAGCTGTTCAACAGTCTGATGGTAATAGAAGCTGTTCAACAGTCTGATGGTGATAGAAGCTGTTCAACAGTCTGATGGTAATAGAAGCTGTTCAACAGTCTGATGGTCTGGTAATAGAAGCTGTTCAACAGTCTGATGGTCTGGTAATAGAAGCTGTTCAACAGTCTGATGGTAATATAAGCGGTTCAGTCTGATGGTGATAGAAGCTGTTCAACAGTCTGATGGTCTGGTAATAGAAGCTGTTCAACAGTCTGATGGTAATATAAGCTGTTCAGTCTGATGGTGATAGAAGCTGTTCAACAGTCTGATGGTAATAGAAGCTGTTCAACAGTCTGATGGTAATAGAAGCTGTTCAACAGTCTGATGGTGATAGAAGCTGTTCAGTCTGATGGTAATAGAAGCTGTTCAACAGTCTGATGGTCTGGTAATAGAAGCTGTTCAACAGTCTGATGGTAATAGAAGCTGTTCAACAGTCTGATGGTAATAGAAGCTGTTCAACAGTCTGATGGTAATAGAAGCTGTTTAACAGTCTGATGGTGATAGAAGCTGTTCAACAGTCTGATGGTAATAGAAGCTGTTCAACAGTCTGATGGTGATAGAAGCTGTTCAGTCTGATGGTAATAGAAGCTGTTCAACAGTCTGATGGTCTGGTAATAGAAGCTGTTCAACAGTCTGATGGTAATAGAAGCTGTTCAACAGTCTGATGGTAATAGAAGCTGTTCAACAGTCTGATGGTAATAGAAGCTGTTTAACAGTCTGATGGTGATAGAAGCTGTTTAACAGTCTGATGGTGGTAGAAGCTGTTCAACAGTCTGATGGTAATAGAAGCTGTTCAACAGTCTGATGGTAATAGAAGCTGTTCAACAGTCTGATGGTAATAGAAGCTGTTTAACAGTCTGATGGTGATAGAAGCTGTTTAACAGTCTGATGGTGGTAGAAGCTGTTCAACAGTCTGATGGTAATAGAAGCTGTTCAGCAGTCTGATGGTGGTAGAAGCTGTTTAACAGTCTGATGGTGATAGAAGCTGTTCAACAGTCTGATGGTAATAGAAGCTGTTCAGCAGTCTGATGGTGGTAGAAGCTGTTCAACAGTCTGATGGTAATAGAAGCTGTTTAACAGTCTGATGGTGATAGAAGCTGTTTAACAGTCATATGGTAATAGAAGCTGTTCAACAGTCTGATGGTCTCGTGATAGAAGCTGTTCAACAGTCTGATGGTGATAGAAGCTGTTTAACAGTCTGATGGTGATAGAAGCTGTTCAACAGTCTGATGGTAATAGAAGCTGTTTAACAGTCTGATGGTGATAGAAGCTGTTCAACAGTCTGATGGTGATAGAAGCTGTTTAACAGTCTGATGGTGATAGAAGCTGTTCAACAGTCTGATGGTAATAGAAGCTGTTTAACAGTCTGATGGTGATAGAAGCTGTTCAACAGTCTGATGGTAATAGAAGCTGTTCAACAGTCTGATGGTGATAGAAGCTGTTCAACAGTCTGATGGTAATAGAAGCTGTTCAACAGTCTGATGGTCTGGTAATAGAAGCTGTTCAACAGTCTGATGGTAATAGAAGCTGTTCAACAGTCTGATGGTGATAGAAGCTGTTCAACAGTCTGATAGTAATAGAAGCTGTTCAACAGTCTGATGGTGATAGAAGCTGTTCAACAGTCTGATGGTAATAGAAGCTGTTCAGTCTGATAGTAATAGAAGCTGTTCAACAGTCTGATGGTGATAGAAGCTGTTCAGTCTGATAGTAATAGAAGCTGTTCAACAGTCTGATAGTAATAGAAGCTGTTCAACAGTCTGATGGTAATAGAAGCTGTTCAACAGTCTGATGGTAATAGAAGCTGTTTAACAGTCTGATGGTGATAGAAGCTGTTCAACAGTCTGATGGTGATAGAAGCTGTTCAACAGTCTGATGGTAATAGAAGCTGTTTAACAGTCTGATGGTCTGGTAATAGAAGCTGTTCAACAGTCTGATGGTAATAGAAGCTGTTTAACAGTCTGATGGTCTGGTGATAGAAGCTGTTCAACAGTCTGATGGTAATAGAAGCTGTTTAACAGTCTGATGGTGATAGAAGCTGTTCAACAGTCTGATGGTAATAGAAGCTGTTCAACAGTCTGATGGTAATAGAAGCTGTTCAACAGTCTGATGGTAATAGAAGCTGTTCAACAGTCTGATGGTGATAGAAGCTGTTCAACAGTCTGATGGTAATAGAAGCTGTTCAACAGTCTGATGGTAATAGAAGCTGTTTAACAGTCTGATGGTGATAGAAGCTGTTCAACAGTCTGATGGTAATAGAAGCTGTTCAACAGTCTGATGGTCTGGTAATAGAAGCTGTTCAACAGTCTGATGGTGATAGAAGCTGTTCAACAGTCTGATGGTAATAGAAGCTGTTCAACAGTCTGATGGTGATAGAAGCTGTTCAACAGTCTGATAGTAATAGAAGCTGTTCAACAGTCTGATGGTGATAGAAGCTGTTCAACAGTCTGATGGTCTGGTAATTACATTTACATTTAAGTCATTTAGCAGACGCTCTTATCCAGAGCGACTTACAAATTGGTGCATTCACCTTATGACATCCAGTGGAACAGTGACTTTACAATAGTAATAGAAGCTGTTCAACAGTCTGATGGTGATAGAAGCTGGGGCGGTTAGCCTAGTGTAGCCTAGTGGTTAGTTCAAACCCCCGAGCTGACAAGGTCTGTCGTTCTGCCCCTGAACAGGCAGTTAACCCACTGTTCCCAGGCCGTCATTGAAAATAAGAATATGTTCTTAACTGACTTGCCTGGTTAAATAAAGGAAAAATAAAAAAAAATAAAAAAAATAATAAAAAAAATAGAAGCTGTCTGATGGTAATAGAAGCTGTTCAACAATCTGATGGTCTGGTGATATAATTAGTAAATAAGAATTCGATCTTAAACTGACTTGCCTTGTTCTATAAAATGTTAGGTTCTGTTTAGGACAAGCCCTTCCTTAGGTCTACTATAAAGGCTGGTTCAACAGCAATATCATGTCAATGTTTTGATATTATTTGATTGAAATGTATTTGTTTGTTGTTGTCAAAAAAATATATACATATTGCTTGTTTTTCATAACATTGTATTACATTCGAAATATTCACCTTCCTGGTTTTATGGTGACGATGTCCATGCAACTTCTGGGGAGCGTCACGTTCTGAACTTAGATCTTTTGTGATGTCTTTGTTTAAGTATGGTCAGGGCGTGAGTTGGGTGGGTGGTCTATGTTATTTTTTCTGTGATTTGTGATGTCTTTGTTTCAGTATGGTCAGGGCGTGAGTTGGGTGGGTGGACTATGTTCTTTTTTCTGTGATTTGTGATGTCTTTGTCTCAGTATGGTCAGGGCGTGAGTTGGGTGGGTGGTCTATGTTATTTTTCTGTGATTTGTGATGTCTTTGTTTAAGTATGGTCAGGGCGTGAGTTGGGTGGGTGGTCTATGTTCTTTTTTCTGTGATTTGTGATGTCTTTGTTTCAGTATGGTCAGGGCGTGAGTTGGGTGGGTGGTCTATGTTCTTTTTTCTGTGATTTGTGATGTCTTTGTTTTAGTATGGTCAGGGCGTGAGTTGGGTGGGTGGTCTATGTTCTTTTTCTGTGATTTGTGATGTCTTTGTTTCAGTATGGTCAGGGCGTGAGTTGGGTGGGTGGACTATGTTCTTTTTCTGTGATTTGTGATGTCTTTGTCTCAGTATGGTCAGGGCGTGAGTTGGGTGGGTGGACTATGTTCTTTTTCTGTGATTTGTGATGTCTTTGTCTCAGTATGGTCAGGGCGTGAGTTGGGTGGGTGGTCTATGTTCTTTTTTCTGTGATTTGTGATGTCTTTGTTTTAGTATGGTCAGGGCGTGAGTTGGGTGGGTGGTCTATGTTCTTTTTTCTGTGATTTGTGATGTCTTTGTTTCAGTATGGTCAGGGCGTGAGTTGGGTGGGTGGACTATGTTCTTTTTCTGTGATTTGTGATGTCTTTGTCTCAGTATGGTCAGGGCGTGAGTTGGGTGGGTGGACTATGTTCTTTTTCTGTGATTTGTGATGTCTTTGTCTCAGTATGGTCAGGGCGTGAGTTGGGTGGGTGGACTATGTTCTTTTTCTGTGATTTGTGATGTCTTTGTTTCAGTATGGTCAGGGCGTGAGTTGGGTGGGTGGTCTATGTTCTTTTTCTGTGATTTGTGATGTCTTTGTTTAAGTATGGTCAGGGCGTGAGTTGGGTGGGTGGTCTATGTTCTTTTTTCTGTGATTTGTGATGTCTTTGTTTCAGTATGGTCAGGGCGTGAGTTGGGTGGGTGGACTATGTTCTTTTTCTGTGATTTGTGATGTCTTTGTCTCAGTATGGTCAGGGCGTGAGTTGGGTGGGTGGACTATGTTCTTTTTCTGTGATTTGTGATGTCTTTGTTTCAGTATGGTCAGGGCGTGAGTTGGGTGGGTGGTCTATGTTCTTTTTTCTGTGATTTGTGATGTCTTTGTTTCAGTATGGTCAGGGCGTGAGTTGGGTGGGTGGTCTATGTTCTTTTTTCTGTGATTTGTGATGTCTTTGTTTCAGTATGGTCAGGGCGTGAGTTGGGTGGGTGGCCTATGTTCTTTTTCTGTGATTTGTGATGTCTTTGTTTCAGTATGGTCAGGGCGTGAGTTGGGTGGGTGGTCTATGTTCTTTTTCTGTGATTTGTGATGTCTTTGTTTAAGTATGGTCAGGGCGTGAGTTGGGTGGGTGGTCTATGTTCTTTTTTCTGTGATTTGTGATGTCTTTGTTTCAGTATGGTCAGGGCGTGAGTTGGGTGGGTGGTCTATGTTCTTTTTCTGTGATTTGTGATGTCTTTGTTTTAGTATGGTCAGGGCGTGAGTTGGGTGGGTGGTCTATGTTCTTTTTCTGTGATTTGTGATGTCTTTGTTTCAGTATGGTCAGGGCGTGAGTTGGGTGGGTGGACTATGTTCTTTTTTCTGTGATTTGTGATGTCTTTGTCTCAGTATGGTCAGGGCGTGAGTTGGGTGGGTGGACTATGTTCTTTTTCTGTGATTTGTGATGTCTTTGTCTCAGTATGGTCAGGCGTGAGTTGGGTGGGTGGTCTATGTTCTTTTTCTGTGATTTGTGATGTCTTTGTTTTAGTATGGTCAGGGCGTGAGTTGGGTGGGTGGTCTATGTTCTTTTTCTGTGATTTGTGATGTCTTTGTTTCAGTATGGTCAGGGCGTGAGTTGGGTGGGTGGACTATGTTCTTTTTCTGTGATTTGTGATGTCTTTGTCTCAGTATGGTCAGGGCGTGAGTTGGGTGGGTGGACTATGTTCTTTTTCTGTGATTTGTGATGTCTTTGTCTCAGTATGGTCAGGGCGTGAGTTGGGTGGGTGGACTATGTTCTTTTTCTGTGATTTGTGATGTCTTTGTCTCAGTATGGTCAGGGCGTGAGTTGGGTGGGTGGTCTATGTTCTTTTTTCTGTGATTTGTGATGTCTTTGTTTAAGTATGGTCAGGGCGTGAGTTGGGTGGGTGGTCTATGTTCTTTTTTCTGTGATTTGTGATGTCTTTGTTTCAGTATGGTCAGGGCGTGAGTTGGGTGGGTGGACTATGTTCTTTTTTCTGTGATTTGTGATGTCTTTGTCTCAGTATGGTCAGGGCGTGAGTTGGGTGGGTGGTCTATGTTCTTTTTTCTGTGATTTGTGATGTCTTTGTCTCAGTATGGTCAGGGCGTGAGTTGGGTGGGTGGACTATGTTCTTTTTCTGTGATTTGTGATGTCTTTGTCTCAGTATGGTCAGGGCGTGAGTTGGGTGGGTGGACTATGTTCTTTTTTCTGTGATTTGTGATGTCTTTGTTTAAGTATGGTCAGGGCGTGAGTTGGGTGGGTGGTCTATGTTCTTTTTCTGTGATTTGTGATGTCTTTGTTTCAGTATGGTCAGGGCGTGAGTTGGGTGGGTGGACTATGTTCTTTTTTCTGTGATTTGTGATGTCTTTGTCTCAGTATGGTCAGGGCGTGAGTAGGGTGGGTGGTCTATGTTCTTTTTTCTGTGATTTGTGATGTCTTTGTTTTAGTATGGTCAGGGCGTGAGTTGGGTGGGTGGTCTATGTTCTTTTTCTGTGATTTGTGATGTCTTTGTTTCAGTATGGTCAGGGCGTGAGTTGGGTGGGTGGACTATGTTCTTTTTTCTGTGATTTGTGATGTCTTTGTCTCAGTATGGTCAGGGCGTGAGTTGGGTGGGTGGACTATGTTCTTTTTTCTGTGATTTGTGATGTCTTTGTCTCAGTATGGTCAGGGCGTGAGTTGGGTGGGTGGACTATGTTCTTTTTCTGTGATTTGTGATGTCTTTGTCTCAGTATGGTCAGGGCGTGAGTTGGGTGGGTGGTCTATGTTCTTTTTCTGTGATTTGTGATGTCTTTGTTTAAGTATGGTCAGGGCGTGAGTTGGGTGGGTGGTCTCTGTTCTTTTTTCTGTGATTTGTGATGTCTTTGTTTAAGTATGGTCAGGGCGTGAGTTGGGTGGGTGGTCTATGTTCTTTTTTTCTGTGATTTGTGATGTCTTTGTCTCAGTATGGTCAGGGCGTGAGTTGGGTGGGTGGTCTATGTTCTTTTTCTGTGATTTGTGATGTCTTTGTTTAAGTATGGTCAGGGCGTGAGTTGGGTGGGTGGTCTATGTTCTTTTTCTGTGATTTGTGATGTCTTTGTTTAAGTATGGTCAGGGCGTGAGTTGGGTGGGTGGTCTATGTTCTTTTTTCTGTGATTTGTGATGTCTTTGTTTAAGTATGGTCAGGGCGTGAGTTGGGTGGGTGGTCTATGTTCTTTTTTTCTGTGATTTGTGATGTCTTTGTTTCAGTATGGTCAGGGCGTGAGTTGGGTGGGTGGTCTATGTTCTTTTTCTGTGATTTGTGATGTCTTTGTTTCAGTATGGTCAGGGCGTGAGTTGGGTGGGTGGTCTATGTTCTTTTTTCTGTGATTTGTGATGTCTTTGTTTCAGTATGGTCAGGGCGTGAGTTGGGTGGGTGGTCTATGTTCTTTTTCTGTGATTTGTGATGTCTTTGTTTAAGTATGGTCAGGGCGTGAGTTGGGTGGGTGGTCTATGTTCTTTTTTCTGTGATTTGTGATGTCTTTGTTTAAGTATGGTCAGGGCGTGAGTTGGGTGGGTGGTCTATGTTCTTTTTTCTGTGATTTGTGATGTCTTTGTTTAAGTATGGTCAGGGCGTGAGTTGGGTGGGTGGTCTATGTTCTTTTTTCTGTGATTTGTGATGTCTTTGTTTAAGTATGGTCAGGGCGTGAGTTGGGTGGGTGGTCTATGTTCTTTTTCTGTGATTTGTGATGTCTTTGTTTAAGTATGGTCAGGGCGTGAGTTGGGTGGGTGGTCTATGTTCTTTTTCTGTGATTTGTGATGTCTTTGTTTAAGTATGGTCAGGGCGTGAGTTGGGTGGGTGGTCTATGTTCTTTTTCTGTGATTTGTGATGTCTTTGTCTCAGTATGGTCAGGGCGTGAGTTGGGTGGGTGGTCTATGTTCTTTTTCTGTGATTTGTGATGTCTTTGTTTAAGTATGGTCAGGGCGTGAGTTGGGTGGGTGGTCTATGTTCTTTTTTCTGTGATTTGTGATGTCTTTGTTTAAGTATGGTCAGGGCGTGAGTTGGGTGGGTGGTCTATGTTCTTTTTCTGTGATTTGTGATGTCTTTGTTTAAGTATGGTCAGGGCGTGAGTTGGGTGGGTGGTCTATGTTCTTTTTTCTGTGATTTGTGATGTCTTTGTTTCAGTATGGTCAGGGCGTGAGTTGGGTGGGTGGTCTATGTTCTTTTTTCTGTGATTTGTGATGTCTTTGTTTCAGTATGGTCAGGGCGTGAGTTGGGTGGGTGGTCTATGTTATTTTTCTGTGATTTGTGATGTCTTTGTTTCAGTATGGTCAGGGCGTGAGTTGGGTGGGTGGTCTATGTTCTTTTTTCTGTGATTTGTGATGTCTTTGTTTAAGTATGGTCAGGGCGTGAGTTGGGTGGGTGGTCTATGTTCTTTTTCTGTGATTTGTTATGTCTTTGTTTAAGTATGGTCAGGGCGTGAGTTGGGTGGGTGGTCTATGTTCTTTTTCTGTGATTTGTGATGTCTTTGTCTCAGTATGGTCAGGGCGTGAGTTGGGTGGGTGGTCTATGTTCTTTTTCTGTGATTTGTGATGTCTTTGTTTAAGTATGGTCAGGGCGTGAGTTGGGTGGGTGGTCTATGTTCTTTTTCTGTGATTTGTGATGTCTTTGTTTAAGTATGGTCAGGGCGTGAGTTGGGTGGGTGGTCTATGTTCTTTTTTCTGTGATTTGTGATGTCTTTGTTTAAGTATGGTCAGGGCGTGAGTTGGGTGGGTGGTCTATGTTATTTTTCTGTGATTTGTGATGTCTTTGTCTCAGTATGGTCAGGGCGTGAGTTGGGTGGGTGGTCTATGTTCTTTTTCTGTGATTTGTGATGTCTTTGTTTAAGTATGGTCAGGGCGTGAGTTGGGTGGGTGGTCTATGTTCTTTTTCTGTGATTTGTGATGTCTTTGTTTCAGTATGGTCAGGGCGTGAGTTGGGTGGGTGGTCTATGTTCTTTTTCTGTGATTTGTGATGTCTTTGTTTAAGTATGGTCAGGGCGTGAGTTGGGTGGGTGGTCTATGTTCTTTTTCTGTGATTTGTGATGTCTTTGTTTAAGTATGGTCAGGGCGTGAGTTGGGTGGGTGGTCTATGTTCTTTTTCTGTGATTTGTGATGTCTTTGTTTAAGTATGGTCAGGGCGTGAGTTGGGTGGGTGGTCTATGTTCTTTTTCTGTGATTTGTGATGTCTTTGTTTAAGTATGGTCAGGGCGTGAGTTGGGTGGGTGGTCTATGTTCTTTTTCTGTGATTTGTGATGTCTTTGTTTAAGTATGGTCAGGGCGTGAGTTGGGTGGGTGGTCTATGTTCTTTTTTCTGTGATTTGTGATGTCTTTGTTTAAGTATGGTCAGGGCGTGAGTTGGGTGGGTGGTCTATGTTCTTTTTTCTGTGATTTGTGATGTCTTTGTTTAAGTATGGTCAGGGCGTGAGTTGGGTGGGTGGTCTATGTTCTTTTTTCTGTGATTTGTGATGTCTTTGTTTAAGTATGGTCAGGGCGTGAGTTGGGTGGGTGGTCTATGTTCTTTTTTCTGTGATTTGTGATGTCTTTGTTTAAGTATGGTCAGGGCGTGAGTTGGGTGGGTGGTCTATGTTCTTTTTCTGTGATTTGTGATGTCTTTGTTTAAGTATGGTCAGGGCGTGAGTTGGGTGGGTGGTCTATGTTCTTTTTTCTGTGATTTGTGATGTCTTTGTTTAAGTATGGTCAGGGCGTGAGTTGGGTGGGTGGTCTATGTTCTTTTTCTGTGATTTGTGATGTCTTTGTTTAAGTATGGTCAGGGCGTGAGTTGGGTGGGTGGTCTATGTTCTTTTTTCTGTGATTTGTGATGTCTTTGTTTAAGTATGGTCAGGGCGTGAGTTGGGTGGGTGGTCTATGTTCTTTTTCTGTGATTTGTGATGTCTTTGTTTTAGTATGGTCAGGGCGTGAGTTGGGTGGGTGGTCTATGTTATTTTTTCTGTGATTTGTGATGTCTTTGTTTAAGTATGGTCAGGGCGTGAGTTGGGTGGGTGGTCTATGTTATTTTTTCTGTGATTTGTGATGTCTTTGTTTAAGTATGGTCAGGGCGTGAGTTGGGTGGGTGGTCTATGTTATTTTTTCTGTGATTTGTGATGTCTTTGTTTAAGTATGGTCAGGGCGTGAGTTGGGTGGGTGGTCTATGTTCTTTTTTCTGTGATTTGTGATGTCTTTGTTTAAGTATGGTCAGGGCGTGAGTTGGGTGGGTGGTCTATGTTCTTTTTTCTGTGATTTGTGATGTCTTTGTTTAAGTATGGTCAGGGCGTGAGTTGGGTGGGTGGTCTATGTTCTTTTTTCTGTGATTTGTGATGTCTTTGTTTCAGTATGGTCAGGGCGTGAGTTGGGTGGGTGGTCTATGTTCTTTTTCTGTGATTTGTGATGTCTTTGTTTAAGTATGGTCAGGGCGTGAGTTGGGTGGGTGGTCTATGTTCTTTTTTCTGTGATTTGTGATGTCTTTGTTTAAGTATGGTCAGGGCGTGAGTTGGGTGGGTGGTCTATGTTCTTTTTTCTGTGATTTGTGATGTCTTTGTTTAAGTATGGTCAGGGCGTGAGTTGGGTGGGTGGTCTATGTTCTTTTTCTGTGATTTGTGATGTCTTTGTTTAAGTATGGTCAGGGCGTGAGTTGGGTGGGTGGTCTATGTTCTTTTTCTGTGATTTGTGATGTCTTTGTTTAAGTATGGTCAGGGCGTGAGTTGGGTGGGTGGTCTATGTTCTTTTTTCTGTGATTTGTGATGTCTTTGTTTCAGTATGGTCAGGGCGTGAGTTGGGTGGGTGGTCTATGTTCTTTTTTTTTTCTGTGATTTGTGATGTCTTTGTTTCAGTATGGTCAGGGCGTGAGTTGGGTGGGTGGTCTATGTTATTTTTCTGTGATTTGTGATGTCTTTGTTTTCAGTATGGTCAGGGCGTGAGTTGGGTGGGTGGTCTATGTTCTTTTTTCTGTGATTTGTGATGTCTTTGTTTAAGTATGGTCAGGGCGTGAGTTGGGTGGGTGGTCTATGTTCTTTTTCTGTGATTTGTGATGTCTTTGTCTCAGTATGGTCAGGGCGTGAGTTGGGTGGGTGGTCTATGTTCTTTTTTCTGTGATTTGTGATGTCTTTGTTTAAGTATGGTCAGGGCGTGAGTTGGGTGGGTGGTCTATGTTCTTTTTTTTCTGTGATTTGTGATGTCTTTGTTTAAGTATGGTCAGGGCGTGAGTTGGGTGGGTGGTCTATGTTCTTTTTCTGTGATTTGTGATGTCTTTGTCTCAGTATGGTCAGGGCGTGAGTTGGGTGGGTGGTCTATGTTCTTTTTCTGTGATTTGTGATGTCTTTGTTTAAGTATGGTCAGGGCGTGAGTTGGGTGGGTGGTCTATGTTCTTTTTTCTGTGATTTGTGATGTCTTTGTTTAAGTATGGTCAGGGCGTGAGTTGGGTGGGTGGTCTATGTTCTTTTTCTGTGATTTGTGATGTCTTTGTTTAAGTATGGTCAGGGCGTGAGTTGGGTGGGTGGTCTATGTTATTTTTCTGTGATTTGTGATGTCTTTGTCTCAGTATGGTCAGGGCGTGAGTTGGGTGGGTGGTCTATGTTCTTTTTTCTGTGATTTGTGATGTCTTTGTTTAAGTATGGTCAGGGCGTGAGTTGGGTGGGTGGTCTATGTTCTTTTTTCTGTGATTTGTGATGTCTTTGTTTAAGTATGGTCAGGGCGTGAGTTGGGTGGGTGGTCTATGTTCTTTTTTCTGTGATTTGTGATGTCTTTGTTTAAGTATGGTCAGGGCGTGAGTTGGGTGGGTGGTCTATGTTCTTTTTTCTGTGATTTGTGATGTCTTTGTTTAAGTATGGTCAGGGCGTGAGTTGGGTGGGTGGTCTATGTTCTTTTTCTGTGATTTGTGATGTCTTTGTTTAAGTATGGTCAGGGCGTGAGTTGGGTGGGTGGTCTATGTTCTTTTTTCTGTGATTTGTGATGTCTTTGTTTAAGTATGGTCAGGGCGTGAGTTGGGTGGGTGGTCTATGTTCTTTTTCTGTGATTTGTGATGTCTTTGTTTAAGTATGGTCAGGGCGTGAGTTGGGTGGGTGGTCTATGTTCTTTTTTCTGTGATTTGTGATGTCTTTGTTTAAGTATGGTCAGGGCGTGAGTTGGGTGGGTGGTCTATGTTCTTTTTTCTGTGATTTGTGATGTCTTTGTTTAAGTATGGTCAGGGCGTGAGTTGGGTGGGTGGTCTATGTTCTTTTTCTGTGATTTGTGATGTCTTTGTTTAAGTATGGTCAGGGCGTGAGTTGGGTGGGTGGTCTATGTTCTTTTTCTGTGATTTGTGATGTCTTTGTTTAAGTATGGTCAGGGCGTGAGTTGGGTGGGTGGTCTATGTTCTTTTTTCTGTGATTTGTGATGTCTTTGTTTAAGTATGGTCAGGGCGTGAGTTGGGTGGGTGGTCTATGTTCTTTTTCTGTGATTTGTGATGTCTTTGTTTAAGTATGGTCAGGGCGTGAGTTGGGTGGGTGGTCTATGTTATTTTTTCTGTGATTTGTGATGTCTTTGTTTAAGTATGGTCAGGGCGTGAGTTGGGTGGGTGGTCTATGTTCTTTTTTCTGTGATTTGTGATGTCTTTGTTTAAGTATGGTCAGGGCGTGAGTTGGGTGGGTGGTCTATGTTATTTTTTCTGTGATTTGTGATGTCTTTGTTTAAGTATGGTCAGGGCGTGAGTTGGGTGGGTGGTCTATGTTCTTTTTTCTGTGATTTGTGATGTCTTTGTTTAAGTATGGTCAGGGCGTGAGTTGGGTGGGTGGTCTATGTTCTTTTTTCTGTGATTTGTGATGTCTTTGTTTAAGTATGGTCAGGGCGTGAGTTGGGTGGGTGGTCTATGTTCTTTTTCTGTGATTTGTGATGTCTTTGTTTAAGTATGGTCAGGGCGTGAGTTGGGTGGGTGGTCTATGTTCTTTTTCTGTGATTTGGGATGTCTTTGTTTAAGTATGGTCAGGGCGTGAGTTGGGTGGGTGGTCTATGTTCTTTTTCTGTGATTTGTGATGTCTTTGTTTAAGTATGGTCAGGGCGTGAGTTGGGTGGGTGGTCTATGTTCTTTTTCTGTGATTTGTGATGTCTTTGTTTAAGTATGGTCAGGGCGTGAGTTGGGTGGGTGGTCTATGTTCTTTTTTCTGTGATTTGTGATGTCTTTGTTTAAGTATGGTCAGGGCGTGAGTTGGGTGGGTGGTCTATGTTCTTTTTTCTGTGATTTGTGATGTCTTTGTTTAAGTATGGTCAGGGCGTGAGTTGGGTGGGTGGTCTATGTTCTTTTTTCTGTGATTTGTGATGTCTTTGTTTAAGTATGGTCAGGGCGTGAGTTGGGTGGGTGGTCTATGTTCTTTTTTCTGTGATTTGTGATGTCTTTGTCTCAGTATGGTCAGGGCGTGAGTTGGGTGGGTGGTCTATGTTCTTTTTTCTGTGATTTGTGATGTCTTTGTCTCAGTATGGTCAGGGCGTGAGTTGGGTGGGTGGTCTATGTTCTTTTTTCTGTGATTTGTGATGTCTTTGTTTAAGTATGGTCAGGGCGTGAGTTGGGTGGGTGGTCTATGTTCTTTTTTCTGTGATTTGTGATGTCTTTGTTTTAGTATGGTCAGGGCGTGAGTTGGGTGGGTGGTCTATGTTCTTTTTCTGTGATTTGTGATGTCTTTGTTTAAGTATGGTCAGGGCGTGAGTTGGGTGGGTGGTCTATGTTCTTTTTTCTGTGATTTGTGATGTCTTTGTTTCAGTATGGTCAGGGCGTGAGTTGGGTGGGTGGTCTATGTTCTTTTTCTGTGATTTGTGATGTCTTTGTTTAAGTATGGTCAGGGCGTGAGTTGGGTGGGTGGTCTATGTTCTTTTTCTGTGATTTGTGATGTCTTTGTTTAAGTATGGTCAGGGCGTGAGTTGGGTGGGTGGTCTATGTTCTTTTTCTGTGATTTGTGATGTCTTTGTTTAAGTATGGTCAGGGCGTGAGTTGGGTGGGTGGTCTATGTTCTTTTTCTGTGATTTGTGATGTCTTTGTTTAAGTATGGTCAGGGCGTGAGTTGGGTGGGTGGTCTATGTTCTTTTTCTGTGATTTGTGATGTCTTTGTTTAAGTATGGTCAGGGCGTGAGTTGGGTGGGTGGTCTATGTTCTTTTTCTGTGATTTGTGATGTCTTTGTTTAAGTATGGTCAGGGCGTGAGTTGGGTGGGTGGTCTATGTTCTTTTTTCTGTGATTTGTGATGTCTTTGTTTAAGTATGGTCAGGGCGTGAGTTGGGTGGGTGGTCTATGTTCTTTTTTCTGTGATTTGTGATGTCTTTGTTTAAGTATGGTCAGGGCGTGAGTTGGGTGGGTGGTCTATGTTCTTTTTCTGTGATTTGTGATGTCTTTGTTTAAGTATGGTCAGGGCGTGAGTTGGGTGGGTAGTCTATGTTCTTTTTCTGTGATTTGTGATGTCTTTGTTTCAGTATGGTCAGGGCGTGAGTTGGGTGGGTGGTCTATGTTCTTTTTTTCTGTGATTTGTGATGTCTTTGTTTAAGTATGGTCAGGGCGTGAGTTGGGTGGGTGGTCTATGTTCTTTTTCTGTGATTTGTGATGTCTTTGTTTAAGTATGGTCAGGGCGTGAGTTGGGTGGGTGGTCTATGTTCTTTTTCTGTGATTTGTGATGTCTTTGTTTAAGTATGGTCAGGGCGTGAGTTGGGTGGGTGGTCTATGTTCTTTTTTCTGTGATTTGTGATGTCTTTGTTTAAGTATGGTCAGGGCGTGAGTTGGGTGGGTGGTCTATGTTCTTTTTTTCTGTGATTTGTGATGTCTTTGTTTAAGTATGGTCAGGGCGTGAGTTGGGTGGGTGGTCTATGTTCTTTTTTTCTGTGATTTGTGATGTCTTTGTTTAAGTATGGTCAGGGCGTGAGTTGGGTGGGTGGTCTATGTTCTTTTTCTGTGATTTGGGATGTCTTTGTTTCAGTATGGTCAGGGCGTGAGTTGGGTGGGTGGTCTATGTTCTTTTTTCTGTGATTTGTGATGTCTTTGTTTCAGTATGGTCAGGGCGTGAGTTGGGTGGGTGGTCTATGTTCTTTTTTCTGTGATTTGTGATGTCTTTGTTTAAGTATGGTCAGGGCGTGAGTTGGGTGGGTGGTCTATGTTCTTTTTTTCTGTGATTTGTGATGTCTTTGTTTCAGTATGGTCAGGGCGTGAGTTGGGTGGGTGGTCTATGTTCTTTTTCTGTGATTTGTGATGTCTTTGTTTAAGTATGGTCAGGGCGTGAGTTGGGTGGGTGGTCTATGTTCTTTTTCTGTGATTTGTGATGTCTTTGTTTAAGTATGGTCAGGGCGTGAGTTGGGTGGGTGGTCTATGTTCTTTTTTCTGTGATTTGTGATGTCTTTGTCTCAGTATGGTCAGGGCGTGAGTTGGGTGGGTGGTCTATGTTCTTTTTTCTGTGATTTGTGATGTCTTTGTTTAAGTATGGTCAGGGCGTGAGTTGGGTGGGTGGTCTATGTTCTTTTTTCTGTGATTTGTGATGTCTTTGTCTCAGTATGGTCAGGGCGTGAGTTGGGTGGGTGGTCTATGTTCTTTTTTCTGTGATTTGTGATGTCTTTGTTTAAGTATGGTCAGGGCGTGAGTTGGGTGGGTGGTCTATGTTCTTTTTTCTGTGATTTGTGATGTCTTTGTCTCAGTATGGTCAGGGCGTGAGTTGGGTGGGTGGTCTATGTTCTTTTTCTGTGATTTGTGATGTCTTTGTTTAAGTATGGTCAGGGCGTGAGTTGGGTGGGTGGTCTATGTTCTTTTTTCTGTGATTTGTGATGTCTTTGTTTAAGTATGGTCAGGGCGTGAGTTGGGTGGGTGGTCTATGTTCTTTTTTCTGTGATTTGTGATGTCTTTGTTTCAGTATGGTCAGGGCGTGAGTTGGGTGGGTGGTCTATGTTCTTTTTCTGTGATTTGTGATGTCTTTGTTTAAGTATGGTCAGGGCGTGAGTTGGGTGGGTGGTCTATGTTCTTTTTCTGTGATTTGTGATGTCTTTGTTTAAGTATGGTCAGGGCGTGAGTTGGGTGGGTGGTCTATGTTCTTTTTCTGTGATTTGGGATGTCTTTGTTTCAGTATGGTCAGGGCGTGAGTTGGGTGGGTGGTCTATGTTCTTTTTTTTTTCTGTGATTTGTGATGTCTTTGTTTAAGTATGGTCAGGGCGTGAGTTGGGTGGGTGGTCTATGTTCTTTTTTTTCTGTGATTTGTGATGTCTTTGTCTCAGTATGGTCAGGGCGTGAGTTGGGTGGGTGGTCTATGTTCTTTTTCTGTGATTTGTGATGTCTTTGTTTAAGTATGGTCAGGGCGTGAGTTGGGTGGGTGGTCTATGTTCTTTTTTCTGTGATTTGTGATGTCTTTGTTTCAGTATGGTCAGGGCGTGAGTTGGGTGGGTGGTCTATGTTCTTTTTCTGTGATTTGTGATGTCTTTGTTTAAGTATGGTCAGGGCGTGAGTTGGGTGGGTGGTCTATGTTCTTTTTTCTGTGATTTGTGATGTCTTTGTTTAAGTATGGTCAGGGCGTGAGTTGGGTGGGTGGTCTATGTTCTTTTTTCTGTGATTTGTGATGTCTTTGTTTCAGTATGGTCAGGGCGTGAGTTGGGTGGGTGGTCTATGTTCTTTTTCTGTGATTTGTGATGTCTTTGTTTAAGTATGGTCAGGGCGTGAGTTGGGTGGGTGGTCTATGTTCTTTTTTCTGTGATTTGTGATGTCTTTGTTTCAGTATGGTCAGGGCGTGAGTTGGGTGGGTGGTCTATGTTCTTTTTTCTGTGATTTGTGATGTCTTTGTTTAAGTATGGTCAGGGCGTGAGTTGGGTGGGTGGTCTATGTTCTTTTTCTGTGATTTGTGATGTCTTTGTTTAAGTATGGTCAGGGCGTGAGTTGGGTGGGTGGTCTATGTTCTTTTTCTGTGATTTGTGATGTCTTTGTTTAAGTATGGTCAGGGCGTGAGTTGGGTGGGTGGTCTATGTTCTTTTTTCTGTGATTTGTGATGTCTTTGTTTAAGTATGGTCAGGGCGTGAGTTGGGTGGGTGGTCTATGTTCTTTTTCTGTGATTTGTGATGTCTTTGTTTAAGTATGGTCAGGGCGTGAGTTGGGTGGGTGGTCTATGTTCTTTTTTCTGTGATTTGTGATGTCTTTGTTTAAGTATGGTCAGGGCGTGAGTTGGGTGGGTGGTCTATGTTCTTTTTTCTGTGATTTGTGATGTCTTTGTTTAAGTATGGTCAGGGCGTGAGTTGGGTGGGTGGTCTATGTTCTTTTTTCTGTGATTTGTGATGTCTTTGTTTAAGTATGGTCAGGGCGTGAGTTGGGTGGGTGGTCTATGTTCTTTTTCTGTGATTTGTGATGTCTTTGTTTAAGTATGGTCAGGGCGTGAGTTGGGTGGGTGGTCTATGTTCTTTTTCTGTGATTTGTGATGTCTTTGTTTAAGTATGGTCAGGGCGTGAGTTGGGTGGGTGGTCTATGTTCTTTTTTCTGTGATTTGTGATGTCTTTGTTTAAGTATGGTCAGGGCGTGAGTTGGGTGGGTGGTCTATGTTCTTTTTTCTGTGATTTGGGATGTCTTTGTTTAAGTATGGTCAGGGCGTGAGTTGGGTGGGTGGTCTATGTTCTTTTTCTGTGATTTGTGATGTCTTTGTTTAAGTATGGTCAGGGCGTGAGTTGGGTGGGTGGTCTATGTTCTTTTTCTGTGATTTGTGATGTCTTTGTTTAAGTATGGTCAGGGCGTGAGTTGGGTGGGTGGTCTATGTTCTTTTTTCTGTGATTTGTGATGTCTTTGTTTAAGTATGGTCAGGGCGTGAGTTGGGTGGGTGGTCTATGTTCTTTTTCTGTGATTTGTGATGTCTTTGTTTAAGTATGGTCAGGGCGTGAGTTGGGTGGGTGGTCTATGTTCTTTTTTCTGTGATTTGTGATGTCTTTGTTTAAGTATGGTCAGGGCGTGAGTTGGGTGGGTGGTCTATGTTCTTTTTTCTGTGATTTGTGATGTCTTTGTTTCAGTATGGTCAGGGCGTGAGTTGGGTGGGTGGTCTATGTTCTTTTTCTGTGATTTGTGATGTCTTTGTTTCAGTATGGTCAGGGCGTGAGTTGGGTGGGTGGTCTATGTTCTTTTTCTGTGATTTGTGATGTCTTTGTTTAAGTATGGTCAGGGCGTGAGTTGGGTGGGTGGTCTATGTTCTTTTTTCTGTGATTTGGGATGTCTTTGTTTAAGTATGGTCAGGGCGTGAGTTGGGTGGGTGGTCTATGTTCTTTTTCTGTGATTTGTGATGTCTTTGTTTAAGTATGGTCAGGGCGTGAGTTGGGTGGGTGGTCTATGTTCTTTTTCTGTGATTTGTGATGTCTTTGTTTCAGTATGGTCAGGGCGTGAGTTGGGTGGGTGGTCTATGTTCTTTTTTCTGTGATTTGTGATGTCTTTGTTTAAGTATGGTCAGGGCGTGAGTTGGGTGGGTGGTCTATGTTCTTTTTCTGTGATTTGTGATGTCTTTGTTTAAGTATGGTCAGGGCGTGAGTTGGGTGGGTGGTCTATGTTCTTTTTCTGTGATTTGTGATGTCTTTGTTTAAGTATGGTCAGGGCGTGAGTTGGGTGGGTGGTCTATGTTCTTTTTCTGTGATTTGTGATGTCTTTGTTTAAGTATGGTCAGGACGTGAGTTGGGTGGGTGGTCTATGTTCTTTTTTTCTGTGATTTGTGATGTCTTTGTTTAAGTATGGTCAGGGCGTGAGTTGGGTGGGTGGTCTATGTTCTTTTTCTGTGATTTGGGATGTCTTTGTTTAAGTATGGTCAGGGCGTGAGTTGGGTGGGTGGTCTATGTTCTTTTTCTGTGATTTGTGATGTCTTTGTTTAAGTATGGTCAGGGCGTGAGTTGGGTGGGTGGTCTATGTTCTTTTTTCTGTGATTTGTGATGTCTTTGTCTCAGTATGGTCAGGGCGTGAGTTGGGTGGGTGGTCTATGTTCTTTTTTCTGTGATTTGTGATGTCTTTGTTTAAGTATGGTCAGGGCGTGAGTTGGGTGGGTGGTCTATGTTCTTTTTTCTGTGATTTGTGATGTCTTTGTTTAAGTATGGTCAGGGCGTGAGTTGGGTGGGTGGTCTATGTTCTTTTTTCTGTGATTTGTGATGTCTTTGTTTAAGTATGGTCAGGGCGTGAGTTGGGTGGGTGGTCTATGTTCTTTTTCTGTGATTTGTGATGTCTTTGTTTAAGTATGGTCAGGGCGTGAGTTGGGTGGGTGGTCTATGTTATTTTTCTGTGATTTGTGATGTCTTTGTTTAAGTATGGTCAGGGCGTGAGTTGGGTGGGTGGACTATGTTCTTTTTTCTGTGATTTGTGATGTCTTTGTTTAAGTATGGTCAGGGCGTGAGTTGGGTGGGTGGTCTATGTTCTTTTTTCTGTGATTTGTGATGTCTTTGTTTCAGTATGGTCAGGGCGTGAGTTGGGTGGGTGGTCTATGTTATTTTTTCTGTGATTTGTGATTTCTGTGTTTGTCCTATTATGGTTCTCAATCAGAGGCAGCTGTCAATCGTTGTCCCTGATTGAGAACCATACTTAGGTAGCCTGGTTTCACCTTTGAGTTGGGGGTGATTCTTTCCTGTGTCTGTATCTGTATTATACCGGACTGTTCTGCGATTTTCGTTTGTTCATTCATGTTGTTATTTTGTATTTTTGTAGTGTTCAGTGTTTTATATTAAAATGGACACTTACGACGCTGCACATTGGTCCGACCTCTCTTACTCCTCGTCAGAAGAAGAGGACATTCGTTACATGGGGCGGCAGGGTAGCCTAGTGGTTAGAGCGTTGGACTAGTAACCGGAAGGCTGCAAGTTCAAACCCCCGAGCTGACAAGATACAAATCTGTTGTTCTGCCCCTGAACAGGCAGTGAACCCACTGTTCCCAGGACGTCATTGAAAATTAGAATTTGTTGTTAACTGACTTGCCTGGTTAAATAAAGGTAAAATAAAATACAATTTAAAACATAGAGATGTGTGAATGAGATCTGATCTGTAAAATATTTCTGATTTTGTTAATAAAACATAGGTATAACAGTGAGTGGGCATTCTCCCTCTCTATTTATTTTGGATCTTTGTCCAGCTATTGTGAAAAGTTTGGATGTGTGTGAAACCCTCCATACACTTAATTGTTTTAATATAATGTTATATGCCCACGGGGAGAAATTACGCTGCCTGTAAGTGTGACATCGCATATTTACAACAAGTTGTTGTTTTGTTTACAATTTGATTATAATTATTTGTTTTCATTTTAGGCCTTATCAATAATTAATTTAATGTTGCTTATTGACAGTGTTTGGCATGTCCGTGCGCAGCCATAATGCAGTTATAATAGGCCTAGCTCCTATAGCAGTGTAAATGCTATTGAAGCCATGCAATTATTTAGAACAATGTAGACTAAAAATTGGTTCAAGTTAATGTATTTAGAAAAGATAGGTTTACATTTAGAAATGTTGTTTCTGTAAGCCATTTAACAAACTGTAATGGATGAACATTGTAATTGCAAATGATTCCAATGCAATACGTAAAAGACCCGTACATTCACAACTTGAAGCAACCACATATTTCTCCATAGAGCACATACTGATTGGCCAGAGAGTGGCTACTGCCTGCACTTAGATTTACCATTGAGTTAGGTTTGTAAAAATAGAGCCCAGAGGGCTGTAAATGTCCTGGAGGGCAGGCAGCGTGACCCCAGTGTTATTTTGGACTAATAGCACCAAGCTCTTGAGAGCCATGCGGTTGAGCGTGGTGCAGATACCACACCAGGTAGTGATGCAGCCCGACAGAATGCTCTCAATGGTACATTTGTATAAGTTTGTGAGGGTCCTAGGGGCCATGCTGAATGTATTATGCCACGTGGGGTTGTAGAGGAGCTGTTGCCAGTGCTTAATTTGTAAATTGGGAGGTGCCGGAACAAAAAACGAATGCGAGAGGGGAACTCTGAGGTACCGGAACGCATGAGAAAGAAAATCACCCTTATAATAAAGCATCATGCATTTCATCACATTTGCATAGTGGCATAGAGCAGTAGAGTAGAGGCACTTACAGAAGTTTCACACATGGAAAAAACTTAGGGCCTAGGGTCTAGGAAATGTTGGGACTCTTATCAACGCATATCATGCTATTCTACATTATTTTACATGACTGGAGACTTTGGCATAATTTGTTTTAATGCCACGTTCAAAACAACTGGGAACTCGGCGCTGGGAAATCGCTGACTTCCGACTTCAGTGCGTTCAGGACAACTGGGAACTCGGCGCTGGGAAATCGCTGACGTCCGACTTCAGTGCGTTCAGGACAACTGGGAACTCGGCGCTGGGAAATCGCTGACGTCCGACTTCAGTGCGTTCAGGACAACTGGGAACTCGGCGCTGGGAAATCGCTGACGTCCGACTTCAGTGCGTTCAGGACAACTGGGAACTCGGCGCTGGGAAATCGCTGACGTCCGACTTCAGTGCGTTCAGGACATCTGGGAACTCGGCGCTGGGAAATCGCTGACGTCCGACTTCAGTGCGTTCAGGACAACTGGGAACTCGGCGCTGGGAAATCGCTGACGTCCGACTTCAGTGCGTTCAGGACAACTGGGAACTCGGCGCTGGGAAATCGCTGACGTCCGACTTCAGTGCGTTCAGGACAACTGGGAACTCGGCGCTGGGAAATCGCTGACGTCCGACTTCAGTGCGTTCAGGACAACTGGGAACTCGGCGCTGGGAAATCGCTGACGTCCGACTTCAGTGCGTTCAGGACAACTGGGAACTCGGCGCTGGGAAATCGCTGACGTCCGACTTCAGTGCGTTCAGGACAACTGGGAACTCGGCGCTGGGAAATCGCTGACGTCCGACTTCAGTGCGTTCAGGACAACTGGGAACTCGGCGCTGGGAAATCGCTGACGTCCGACTTCAGTGCGTTCAGGACAACTGGGAACTCGGCGCTGGGAAATCGCTGACGTCCGACTTCAGTGCGTTCAGGACAACTGGGAACTCGGCGCTGGGAAATCGCTGACGTCCGACTTCAGTGCGTTCAGGACAACTGGGAACTCGGCGCTGGGAAATCGCTGACGTCCGACTTCAGTGCGTTCAGGACAACTGGGAACTCGGCGCTGGGAAATCGCTGACGTCCGACTTCAGTGCGTTCAGGACAACTGGGAACTCGGCGCTGGGAAATCGCTGACGTCCGACTTCAGTGCGTTCAGGACAACTGGGAACTCGGCGCTGGGAAATCGCTGACGTCCGACTTCAGTGCGTTCAGGACAACTGGGAACTCGGCGCTGGGAAATCGCTGACGTCCGACTTCAGTGCGTTCAGGACAACTGGGAACTCGGCGCTGGGAAATCGCTGACGTCCGACTTCAGTGCGTTCAGGACAACTGGGAACTCGGCGCTGGGAAATCGCTGACGTCCGACTTCAGTGCGTTCAGGACAACTGGGAACTCGGCGCTGGGAAATCGCTGACGTCCGACTTCAGTGCGTTCAGGACAACTGGGAACTCGGCGCTGGGAAATCGCTGACGTCCGACTTCAGTGCGTTCAGGACAACTGGGAACTCGGCGCTGGGAAATCGCTGACGTCCGACTTCAGTGCGTTCAGGACAACTGGGAACTCGGCGCTGGGAAATCGCTGACGTCCGACTTCAGTGCGTTCAGGACAACTGGGAACTCGGCGCTGGGAAATCGCTGACGTCCGACTTCAGTGCGTTCAGGACAACTGGGAACTCGGCGCTGGGAAATCGCTGACGTCCGACTTCAGTGCGTTCAGGACAACTGGGAACTCGGCGCTGGGAAATCGCTGACGTCCGACTTCAGTGCGTTCAGGACAACTGGGAACTCGGCGCTGGGAAATCGCTGACGTCCGACTTCAGTGCGTTCAGGACAACTGGGAACTCGGCGCTGGGAAATCGCTGACGTCCGACTTCAGTGCGTTCAGGACAACTGGGAACTCGGCGCTGGGAAATCGCTGACGTCCGACTTCAGTGCGTTCAGGACAACTGGGAACTCGGCGCTGGGAAATCGCTGACGTCCGACTTCAGTGCGTTCAGGACAACTGGGAACTCGGCGCTGGGAAATCGCTGACGTCCGACTTCAGTGCGTTCAGGACAACTGGGAAACAGGGAGAAAACGAGCTTGAACAATCTGGAATTCCCGGTGGGGAAGTCTGGCCTCTTTCTAGTGCTCCAACTTTACAACTTGAAGATCAATGACGCCATGATTAACTAGAGGCAACTCAGGTTAGCTTTGATCTCATTTTATTATAATGTCTACATTGCAAAACGTGACACTTCTTTTTCATGCCATGAGAGGTATCAGATCCGGACAAATAAGTTCTGGAACGAAAACGTTTTTTTTTTTAATTGAGAGACTCAAATTAAGAACTGGCTTTTGTGCCGTCTTCACCACGGTGTCGGTGTGGACCATTTCAGGCCCTCAGTGATGTGCACGCCAAGGAACCTGAAACTTCTGACTCTAACCACGATGTCGGTGTGGTGGGACCATTTCAGGCCCTCAGTGATGTGCACGCCAAGGAACCTGAAACTTTTGACCCTAACCACGGTGGCCTCATCAATGTGGATGTGGGCATGCTTGTCTCCTGTAGTCCATCATTAGCTCCTTGGTTTTTTTTAACATTGAGGGAAATATTATTTTCCTGGCACCTCTCTCCCAGATCTCTCACCTTCTCCCCGGAGGCAGTCAGGTTGTTGTTGGTAATTAGGCTTACCACTGTTGTCTCAACAGCAAACTTGATGATTGAGTTGGAGTCGTGCATAGCCACGCAGTCATGGAAGTTCAGGAGGGGGCTGAGCACAAACCCCTGTTGGGTGCACGTGTTGAGGATGAGAATGGTGGAGGTGTTGTTGCCTACAGTATAAACAGTGCATTCGGAAAGAATTCAGACCCCTTGACTTTTTTCACATTTTGTTACGTTACGTTGTAGCTTTATTCTAAAATTAATCAACACACAATATCACAATAAAAAAGCAGTAGCGAGGCTATATACAGGGGGTAACGGTACAGAGACATTGTTCGGGGGCACCAGTTAGTCGAGGTAATTGAAGTAATGTGTTTAGTACATGTAAGACTCGAGGCTGTAATCGCTGCTTTCAACAAAGTACCGAGTAAAGTTTCTTAATAATTATGTAAATGGAATATTTCAGTTGCTCCTCGATTATTTGTTATTTTTCAATTTGTCTTTTTTAGATCAGTTTATTTTAGTAAATATTTTCTTAACACCTTTTTTTCTTAGAACTGCATTGTTGGTTAAGGGCTTGTAAGTACGCTTGTAAGTCCACTACACCTGTTGTATTCGACGCATGTGACAATACTTTTTTTTATTTTGATTTGATGACCCTACAAGCTTGGCACACCTGTATTTGGGAAATGTCTCCTATTCTTCTCTGCAGATCCTCACAAGCTCTGTCAGGTTGGATGAGGAGCATCGCTGGACAGCTATTTTCATGTCTCTCCTGAGATGTTCGATCAGGTTCAAGTCCCCAATACACAATGAAAGGGAGAAAGGTTAGTGGAGGAGTGGCGGAGCGAGTCCTGGGACATCTCTGCCCAGGGCACAAACTTCGCCCACTCCACCGGCCGGTCCTGGCAATAAGACCGCAGAAACCTACCCACATCCTGGTTAACCTGCCCATTACTCTCGGGGTAAAAACCTGAGGTCAGACCCCCAGACGTTCCATGAACGCCTTCCAGACCCTTGACGTGAACTGGGGACCCCGATCAGACACTATATCCTCAGGCACCCCATAGTGCCCGGAAGACGTGTGTAATCAGCGCCTCCGCAGTTTGTAAGGCTGTACGGAGAACGGGCAAAGGGAGGAGACGACAGGACTTAGAAAAACGATCCACAACGACCAGGATCGTGGTGTTACCCTGTGAAGGTGGAAGATCAGTTAAGAAATCCACGACAGGTGCGACCGCGGCCGTTGTGGAACGGGTAAGGGTTGTAACTTACCTCTGAACAGGTGTCTAGGAGCCTTGCACTGGGCACACACTGAGCAGGAGGAAACATAAACCTTCACGTCCTTAGCTAAAGTGGGCCACCAGTACCTCCCATCAAGACAGCACACCGTCCGACCTATCCCAGGATGACCAGAGGAGGGTGACGTGTGGGCCCAGTAGATCAGTTGGTCGCGGACAGAAAAAAGAGCAAACAGAGCAAACAGAGCCTTCAGGTGCCTAAAAGCCCTGTTCGCCTCAGCTGACCACTGCAAGCACACCGGTCCCCCCTTTAGCAGTGAGGTAATGGGAGCAACAACCTGACCAAACCCTGAATAAACCTCTGGTAGTAGTTGGCAAACCCTAAGAATCGCAGCACCACCTTTACCGTGGTGGAAGTCGGCCAATTACGCACAGCTGCAATGCGGTCACTCTCCATCTCCACCCCTGATGTGGAAATCCGATGCCCTAGGAAGGAGACGGACTGCTGGACTGCTGGAAGAACAGGCATTTCTCAGCCTTGACGTACAGGTCATGATCCAACAGGCAACAAAGCACCCTGCGCACCAGAGACACATGCTGGGTGAATGTAGCAGAGTATATCAGAATGTCATCGATATACACCATGTGGCAAAGAAGGGGGTCGAGTGATAAGTGGCAGATATGTGAGAGCAGAACTAATAAACGGGCTCTGCCCGATCACTAAAATGGCCTCCCCTGTCAGAACTACAGATCACAAAATGGCCGACCGCCAAAACTACAAGTCCCAGAAGCAAGGGAAACCCTCAGAAGGTGGAGCCGACTCACAGATAAAGGGTCAAGAAAAACCAGGAAGAGGAAGAGAGTGCTGGAAGGAGCTATGAACAATAGAGAAAGAGATTGGCTGGATTTACCGTGTATAAGCTGGATTGTTTTGGACTTACCTGTTGGCGTTTGGACCTGGACCTACCGAGAACCCGATTCGTGTACCGAACCCTGCTATCCTTGACCTCGCCTATGGCCTGGGTGGACCAGGACGGAGAAACAAACACACAGGTACTGTCCTGTTCGAAAGAACTCTCATTCTTGGGTGATTTGGTGACAGTTTACCACTTAGTTTGTGACAAACGCTCCTAACCTTGAAGATGTTTGCCACAACCACTACACCCCGCCCATGCAGGTCTCTGAAAATCTTGTCTACAAAGGATTGGAAGAGTGATGGAGCATTCATCAACCCATACGGCATAATGCCCTGAGGTGGTACTAAATGCCGTCTTCCACTCGTCTCCCTTCCGGACACGCACCAGGTTGTACGCACTCCTGAGATCCAGTTTAGTGAAGAAGTGTGCCCCGTGCATTGACTCAATCGCCGTAGCGATAAGAGGTAGCGGGGTAACTGTACCTCACCGTGATTTGATTGAGACCTCGATAATCAATGTACGGGCGCAAACCTCCATCCTTCTTCTTCACAAAAAAGAAACTCGAGGAGACGGGTGAAATGGAGGGCCGAATGTACCTCTGACGCAGGGATTTTGAGAAATATGTCTCCATAGCCACCGTCTCCTCTTGCGACAGGGGATACCCGTGACTCCCGTTGATGGGGTGGTAATTGAGTCGCCTTCTTTTTACTGAAAGCGAGAGCCAAATTGGCATATTCTGGAGGAATGCGCACGGTGGAGACCTGGTCTGGACTTTCCAACTTAGTAGCACCAACGGAAACCCCTAAACACCTACCTCAGCACTCTCGCGACCACCCCGTGAGAACCCTCTGTGGCCAAGAAACAGTGGGGTTATGACAAGCTAACCAGGGTAGGCTCAGCACCACTTGATACGCAGGAGAATAAATAAGGAAAAGACTCATCTTTTCCCTGTTTCCCCCCTGCGTTACCATACTCAAAGGAGCGGTGGCCTCCCTGATAGACCCTGACCCTAATGGTTGACTATCTAAGGTGTGAACGGGGAAAGGCACATCTACAGGAACAATGGGGATCCATAAACTATGAGCTAATATTTTATTAATGAAATTCCCAGCCGTGCCTGAATCTACTAGCACCTTATGCTGGGAACGCAGGGAAATTCAGGAACAATTACAGAGACAAACATATGTGCAACAGAGGGCTCTGGATTAGAATGGTGCCTACTAACCTGGGGTGATGCCAGAGTGCCCTGCCTGCTACCTCGATTCCCAGAGGAACCAACCCGGCACTGACCAGCAGCCTCTGCGACCACATATGGTGCACGAGCGGGAACCCTCTCCGGTCTCCCTGCGTTCTGTCTCTCCCAGCTCCATGGGTATCGGAGAGGGTGTGTGGGAGGATGGAACAACCAGACCCCGATCTGGACGTCCGTGAGTAGCCAGCAGGTTGTCCAGCCGGATGGACAGGTGCACCAGCTGGTCGGGGGTGAGGGTGGTGTCTCTGCAGGCCAGCTCCCGATGGACGTCCTCACGTAGACTACAGCGGTAATGATTGATCAGGGCCCTGTTGCTCCATCCAGCGCCGGCAGCCAGGATCCTAAACTCCAGCGCAAACTCCTGGGCGCTCCTCATCTCCTGCCATCTCCTGCCTTAGATGGTGGTCAAATACTGCCCGAAACTGCGGGTGAACTCCTCAAAATGATCCAACGCCGCATCTCCTCCTCCACATACAGAGTTGGCCCACTCCAGGGCTTTCCCGGTGAGGCACGAGACAAGGGCGAAACTCTTCTCACTGTCCGATGGAGCTGGGTGGACCGTGGCCAAGTGCAGGCTTAGTTTGAGGAGGAAAACCTGGCAGCCGGCAGCATCTCCGTCGTACCCGTGTGGCATGGATAGATGGATCCTGCTGGGTTTAGGTTGGAAAGGGCGCTCAGGGGAGACCCTGGTTGTGCTGTTGGAGGTGCTGGAAAAACTCCCTGTGTCTCCCAGCGGTTCATATTCTAGACAACGCGATCCATGGCAGGGCTCAGATTGTAAATCATCTCTGTATGTTCCATGACGCGTTCCTCCACCTCCATGGCCGGGGTACCTTCTCCTGCTGACTATATGTTGGGTCAGAGATTCTGTCAGAGTCATGTGTATAGCTGGCAGGGAAGTCAGGCACAGGAGAATCAAACTTAGTGGAATGGAGTTAATAACTTGAAAACAAACGACTCCAAAACCATGAATACAATAAAACAAAGTGAGTACGAGGACCAATACAAACAACACGAATACTGAAGAACAAACAATCTCTGACAAGGACATGAGGGGAAACAGAGGGTCAAATACACAACAGGAAATGAAATGAGATTGAAACCACGTGTGTAGGAAGCAAGACAAAACCAATGGAACATGAAAAATGGATCAGTGATGGCTAGAAGACCGGTGACGTCGATTGCCGAGCACCGCCCGAACAAGGAGGGGCATCGACTTCGGCAGAAGTTGTGACAATTACCTTCAGAAGTCACATAATTAGTTAACCTGTTAGTCCTATAGGGGCAGTATTTCATTTTGAATAAAAAGACGTGCCCGTTTTAAGCGCAATATTTTGTCACGAAAAGATGCTCGACTATGCTTGGAATTGATAGTTTTGGAAAGAAGACACTCTTATGTTTCCAGAACTGCAAAGATTTTCACTGTGAGTGCCCTAGAACAAATGCTTCAGGCAAAACCAAGATGTTTGACCGACCAGGAAATGAACATGATTCCTGAGGCTACGTTTTCCATGATCGCCTTATATGGCTGTGAATGCGACAGGAATGAACGGACACTTTCTCTTGTTTCCCAAGGTGTCTGCAGCATTGTGACGTATTTGTAGGCATATCATTGGAAGATTGACCATAAGAGACTACAATTGCCAAGTGTCCCGCACGGTGTCTGCGTGGAAATTGGTGCGCAAAAGTCAGCTACCAGTATTTTTCCATCCGAAACAGAGAAGAATGCAGGCTTCCAGGGACGGCATTTAAATGAAGAGATATATGACAAAACACCTTGAGGATTGATTCAAACAACGTTTTCCATGTTTCAGTCGATATTATGGAGTTAATTCGGAAAAAAGTTTGACGTGTAGGTGACTGAATTTTCGGTTAGTTTCGGTAGCCAAATGCATAGTAACAAAACGGAACGTTGTGTCCTACACAAGAATCTTTCAGGAAAAACTGGACATCTGCTATGTAACTGAGAGTCTCCTCATTGAAACATCTGAAGTTCTTCAAAGGTACATTATTTTATTTGATCCCTTTGCTGGTTTTTGTGAATATGTTGCGTGCTAAATGCTAACGCTAAATGCTAAGCTAGCTATCACCACTCTTACACAAATTATTGATTTTCTCTGGTTCTAAAGCATATTTTGAAAATCTGAGACGACAGGATTGTTAAGAAAAGGATAAGCTTGAGAGCAGGCATATTTATTTCATTTCATTTGCGATTTTTAGAAATTAGAAATCGCTAACATTGCGTTATGGTAATGAGCTGTAACGCGACCGCATGCGGGATGGGGCGGACTATGAGGTTAAATAAAGTCCACCTGTGTGCAATCTAAGTGTCACAATCTGTCACATGATCTCAGTATACATACACCTGTTCTGAAAGGCCCCAGAGTCTGCAACACCACTAAGAAAGGGGCACCACCAAGCAAGCGGCACCATGAAGACCAATGAGCTCTCCAAACAGGTCAGGGTTGGGTTATAAAATAATATTAGAAACTTTTAACATCCCACAGAGAACCATTAAATCCATTATTAAAAAATTGAAAGAATATGACACCATAACAAACCTGCCAAGAGAGGGCCGTCCACCAAAACTCGCAGACCAGGCAAGTAGGGCATTATTCAGAGAGGCAACAAAGAGACCAAAGATAACCCTGAAGGAGCTGCAAAGCTCCACAGCAGAGATTGGAGTATCTGTCCATAGGACCACTTTAAGTCTTACACTCCATGGATATGGGATTTACAGAGGAGTGGCCAGAATAAAAGCCATTGCTTAAGTTAAAGAAAAAAACATTTGGAAGAAGGTACTCTGGTCAGATGAGACTAAAATTGAGCCTTCTGGACATACAATGCTATATCTGGCTCAAACCCAGCACCTCTCATCACCCCGAGACATAATCCCCACAGTGGAGCATGGTGTGGAGATGTTTTTCAAAGGAAGCGACTGGGAAACTGGTCAAAATTGAAGGAATGATGGATGGAGCTAAATACAGGGAGGGAAACCTGAGGGAAACCTGTTTCAGTCTTCCAGAGATTTGAGACTGGGATGGAGGTTCACCTTCCAGCAGGACAATGACCCTAAGCATACTGCTAAAGCAACACTTGAATGGTTTAAGGGGAAACATTTAAATGTCTTGGGATGGCCTAATCAAAACCCAGACCTCAATCCAATTGAGAATCTGTGGTATGACTTAAATTGCTGTACACCAGCGGAACCCATCCAACTTGAAGGAGCTGGAACAGTTTTGCCTCGAAGAATGGGCAAAAATCCCAGTTGCTAGAAGTGCCAAGCTTATAGAGACATACCCCAAGAGACTTGCAGCTGTAAATGCTGCAAAAGGTGGCTCTACAAAGTATTGACATTGAGGGGGTGAATAGTTATGCACGCTAAAGTTTTCTGTTTTTTTTTGTCTTATTTCTTGTTTGTTTAACAAGAAAAAATATTTTGCATCTTCAAAGTGGTATGCAAGTTGTTTCAATCAAATTATACAACCCCCCCCAAAAATCTATTTAATTCCAGGGTGTAAGGCAACAAAATAGGAAAAATGCCAAGGGGTTGAGTGCTTTTGCATGCCACTCTACTGAGGAGTGGCTTCCGTCTGCCCACTCTACCATAAAGGCCTGATTGGTGGAGTGCTGCAGAGATGGTTGTCCTTCTGGAAGGTTCTCCCATCCCCACAAAGATTCTTTGGAGCTCTGTCAGAGTGACCGGCGGGTTCTTGGTCACCGTCCTAACCTAGTCCATTCTCTGAACAATAATGCTTCATACATTTTTTGGCACCCTTCCTCAGATCTATGCCTCAACATAATCCTGTCTCGGAGCTCTGCAGACAATTCCTTTGACCTCATGACTTGGTTTTAGCTCTGACATGGATTGTTAGCTGTGGGACCTTATATAAACAGGTGTGTGTCTTTCCAAATCATGTCCAATCAATTGAATTGTCCAATCAATTGAAACAGCGGGACTCCAATCAAGTTGTAGAAACATGTCAAGGATGATCAATGGAAATAGGATGCACCTGAGCTCAATTTCGAGTCTCAAAGCAAAGGGTCTGAATACTTATGTAAATAAGGTATTTCTGTTTTTTGTTTTTTTCATTGTGGGCTAATGTGTGTAAATTGATGGGGATTTGTATTTATTTAATATATTTCAGAATAATGTAACAACATGTGTCCTTGTAATTGTTGGGGTAGTGTGCAAATTGTAACGGATATACGGTTTGGGGTAAGGTAGAGGTGATATGGTCCTTGACTAGCCTCTCAAAGCACTTCATGATGACAGAGGTCAGTGCTACGGGGCAATAGTCATTTAGTTCAGTTACCTTTGCTTCCTTGGGTACAGGAACAGTGGTGGACTTTTTGAAGCAAGTGGGGCCAACATACTGGGACAGGGAGAGGTAGAATATGTCAGTAAACACTCCAGAAAAGCAGAGAGAGAGAGAGAGAGAGACAACAATATCTCCAATTTGGCACCACTCTCCTGTCAATTCTTCTCCTCTGGACCTGGCCTTTACCCCCCTGCATTGGCCCTGAGTCTCCCCTCGGTTGTCTCCCTCCTGCAAAGATTATTGCCTCCCTCAGCCAAATTCCCCTGCCTGTCTGTCTGCTTGCCTGCGTTTATGGCTGCATGACCACCAGCCAGACCAACCACATTAATATCCCATCTACTCTCCCCTCTAAGCATAAAAAAAAAAAATATATATATATAATCATTTTCTCAACTTCATGAACAAAGGGAGACATCACCTCTATTATAATGACCCCCCCCGCCTTAAAAAAAGAGAATAATAAAAACTAAAATAGGACATCACACAGTATATGAAGCCTGACAGCAAATTAGTGCCCTGGCCTGACACATGGAGCTGTAAGCCACGACAGGTCCTCTCTTTTAACCTTTTATTATTATCAGCACTTCCATAACTAAGCTGCAGCCATTAGCGTAGTGGCGGTGGCAGACGGGTGGTCATCTTAAATATAGCCCTCCTAGTGTTGGCTTTATCAACAGCCTCCTGACATCCCTGACAGGGGAAAAGGGTGTGTGTGTGTGTGTGTGTGTGTGTGTGTGCGTGTGTGCGTGTGCGTGTGCGTGCGTGCGTGCGTGCGTGCGTGCGTGTGTGAAAGTTAGTCGACTCAGAGCCAACTGCTATTAGTGGCCAAGAAGAGTTAAAGACGAAGGAAATAGATAGGGGAGAGAAAGATATGAGTATTTTCCTTTCTCTCTTAGAAGATCATAAGCACAGGAACTGCCTCCCCTGTAATGTCTGTTTAATGCCTGACAGAAAACCCACTCTTCAATTTTGATGAGTAGGCAAGACTAGTGAATTGGAATGTTGTTTTGCTGTGAAAAACATAAACACGTATACCTTGTACTTTCTTTGAGGGCTCATTTGTCACTATTAAATGGGACATGAGAGAGAAGCTGGGGCTAGTCCTTAAGGTCTAATTTGTCGAGTGGTAATGTGAGACAGGATGAGCAGACGAGAGCAGAGCAGAGCCTGGGTGATATGATGAACAGGGCAGAGCCTGGATGATATGATGAACAGGGCAGAGCCTGGATGATATCATAAACAGGGCAGAGCCTGGATGATATGATGAACAGGGCAGAGCCTGGATGATATGATGAACAGGGCAGAGCCTGGATGATATCATAAACAGGGCAGAGCCTGGGTGATATGATTAACAGAGCAGAGCCTGGGTGACATGATGAACAGAGCAGAGCCTGGGTGATATGATGAACAGGGCAGAGCCTGGGTGATATGATGAACAGGGCAGAGCCTGGGTGATATGATGAACAGGGCAGAGCCTGGATGATATGATGAACAGGGCAGAGCCTGGATGATATGATGAACAGGGCAGAGCCTGGATGATATCATAAACAGGGCAGAGCCTGGGTGATATGATTAACAGAGCAGAGCCTGGGTGATATGATAAACAGGGCAGAGCCTGGGTGAAATGATAAACAGAGCAGAGCCTGGGTGATATGATGAACAGAGCAGAGCCTGGATGATATGATAAACAGGGCAGAGCCTGGGTGATATGATGAACAGGGCAGAGCCTGGATGATATGATAAACAGGGCAGAGCCTGGATGATATGATGAACAGAGCAGAGCCTGGATGATATGATGAACAGAGCCTGGATGATATGATGAACAGGGCAGAGCCTGGGTGATATGATAAACAGGGCAGAGCCTGGATGATATGATGAACAGGGAAGAGCCTGGATGATATGATAAACAGGGCAGAGCCTGGATGATATGATGAACAGAGCCTGGATGATATGATGAACAGAGCCTGGGTGATATGATGAACAGAGCAGATTCTGGGTGATATGATGAACAGGGCAGAGCCTGGGTGAAATGATGAACAGAGCAGAGCCTGGGTGATATGATAAACAGGGCAGAGCCTGGATGATATGATGAACAGAGCAGAGCCTGGATGATATGATGAACAGAGCAGAGCCTGGGTGATATGATAAACAGGGCAGAGCCTGGATGATATGATGAACAGAGCCTGGATGATATGATGAACAGGGCAGAGCCTGGATGATATGATGAACAGAGGAGAGCCTGGATGATATGATAAACAGGGCAGAGCCTGGATGATATGATGAACAGAGCCTGGATGATATGATGAACAGGGCAGAGCCTGGGTGAAATGATGAACAGAGCAGAGCCTGGGTGATATGATAAACAGGGCAGAGCCTGGATGATATGATGAACAGAGCAGAGCCTGGATGATATGATGAACAGGGCAGAGCCTGGGTGAAATGATGAACAGAGCAGAGCCTGGGTGATATGATAAACAGGGCAGAGCCTGGATGATATGATGAACAGAGCAGAGCCTGGATGATATGATGAACAGAGCAGAGCCTGGATGATATGATGAACAGAGCAGAGCCTGGATGATATGATGAACAGAGCAGAGCCTGGATGATATGATGAACAGAGCAGAGCCTGGATGATATGATGAACAGAGCCGAGCCTGGGTGATATGATAAACAGGGCAGAGCCTGGGTGATATGATGAACAGAGCAGAGCCTGGGTGATATGATGAACAGAGCAGAGCCTGGGTGATATGATGAACAGGGCAGAGCCTGGGTGATATGATGAACAGAGCAGAGCCTGGATGATATGATGAACAGAGCGGAGCCTGGGTGATATGATAAACAGGGCAGAGCCTGGGTGATATGATGAACAGAGCAGAGCCTGGATGATATGATGAACAGAGCAGAGCCTGGGTGAAATGATGAACAGAGCAGAGCCTGGGTGATATGATAAACAGGGCAGAGCCTGGATGATATGATGAACAGAGCCTGGATGATATGATGAACAGGGCAGAGCCTGGATGATATGATAAACAGGGCAGAGCCTGGATGATATGATGAACAGGGCAGAGCCTGGATGATATGATGAACAGAGCAGAGCCTGGATGATATGATGAACAGAGCCTGGATGATATGATGAACAGGGCAGAGCCTGGGTGATATGATGAACAGAGCAGAGCCCGGATGATATGATGAACAGAGCAGAGCCTGGGTGATATGATGAACAGAGCAGAGCCTGGGTGATATGATGAACAGAGCAGAGCCTGGATGATATGATGAACAGGGCAGAGCCTGGATGATATGATGAACAGAGCAGAGCCTGGATGATATGATAAACAGGGCAGAGCCTGGATGATATGATGAACAGAGCCTGGATGATATGATGAACAGAGCAGAGCCTGGATGATATGATGAACAGAGCAGAGCCTGGATGATATGATGAACAGAGCAGAGCCTGGATGATATGATGAACAGAGCAGAGCCTGGATGATATGATGAACAGAGCCGAGCCTGGGTGATATGATAAACAGGGCAGAGCCTGGGTGATATGATGAACAGAGCAGAGCCTGGGTGATATGATGAACAGGGCAGAGCCTGGGTGATATGATAAACAGGGCAGAGCCTGGATGATATGATGAACAGAGCAGAGCCTGGGTGATATGATGAACAGGGCAGAGCCTGGATGATATGATGAACAGAGCAGAGCCTGGGTGATATGATGAACAGGGCAGAGCCTGGGTGATATGATGAACAGGGCAGAGCCTGGGTGATATGATGAACAGAGCAGAGCCTGGGTGATATGTTGAACAGGGCAGAGCCTGGGTGATATGATGAACAGGGCAGAGCCTGGGTGATATGATGAACAGAGCGGAGCCTGGGTGATATGATAAACAGGGCAGAGCCTGGGTGATATGATGAACAGAGCAGAGCCTGGGTGATATGAAGAACAGAGCAGAGTCTGGGTGAAACGATAAACAGGGCAGAGACTGGATGATATCATAAACAGAGCAGAGCCTGGATGATATGATGAACAGAGCCTGGATGATATGATGAACAGGGCAGAGCCTGGATGATATGATAAACAGGGCAGAGCCTGGATGATATGATGAACAGGGCAGAGCCTGGATGATATGATGAACAGAGCAGAGCCTGGATGATATGATGAACAGAGCCTGGATGATATGATGAACAGGGCAGAGCCTGGGTGATATGATGAACAGAGCAGAGCCCGGATGATATGATGAACAGAGCAGAGCCTGGGTGATATGATGAACAGAGCAGAGCCTGGGTGATATGATGAACAGAGCAGAGCCTGGGTGATATGATGAACAGGGCAGAGCCTGGATGATATGATGAACAGAGCAGAGCCTGGATGATATGATAAACAGGGCAGAGCCTGGATGATATGATAAACAGAGCCTGGGTGATATGATGAACAGAGCAGAGCCTGGATGATATGATGAACAGAGCAGAGCCTGGATGATATGATGAACAGAGCAGAGCCTGGATGATATGATGAACAGAGCAGAGCCTGGATGATATGATGAACAGAGCAGAGCCTGGGTGATATGATAAACAGGGCAGAGCCTGGGTGATATGATAAACAGAGCAGAGCCTGGGTGATATGATGAACAGAGCAGAGCCTGGATGATATGATGAACAGAGCAGAGCCTGGGTGATATGATAAACAGAGCAGAGCCTGGATGATATGATGAACAGAGCAGAGCCTGGGTGATATGATGAACAGGGCAGAGCCTGGGTGATATGATGAACAGAGGAGAGCCTGGATGATATGATAAACAGGGCAGAGCCTGGATGATATGATGAACAGAGCCTGGATGATATGATGAACAGGGCAGAGCCTGGGTGAAATGATGAACAGAGCAGAGCCTGGGTGATATGATAAACAGGGCAGAGCCTGGATGATATGATGAACAGAGCAGAGCCTGGATGATATGATGAACAGAGCAGAGCCTGGATGATATGATGAACAGAGCAGAGCCTGGATGATATGATGAACAGAGCAGAGCCTGGATGATATGATGAACAGAGCAGAGCCTGGGTGATATGATGAACAGAGCAGAGCCTGGGTGATATGATAAACAGGGCAGAGCCTGGGTGATATGATGAACAGAGCAGAGCCTGGGTGATATGATGAACAGAGCAGAGCCTGGGTGATATGAAGAACAGAGCAGAGTCTGGGTGAAACGATAAACAGGGCAGAGACTGGATGATATCATAAACAGAGCAGAGCCTGGGTGATATGATAAACAGAGCAGAGCCTGGGTGAAATGATAAACAGGGCAGAGCCTGGGTGATATGATGAACAGAGCAGAGCCTGGGTGATATGATAAACAGAGCAGAGTCTGGGTGATATGATGAACAGAGCAGAGCCTGGGTGATATGATGAACAGAGCAGATTCTGGGTGATATGATGAACAGGGCAGAGCCTAGATGATATCATAAACAGAGCAGAGCCTGGGTGATATGATAAACAGAGCAGAGCCTGGGTGATATGATGAACAGAGCAGAGCCTGGGTGATATGATAAACAGAGCAGAGCCTGGGTGATATGATGAACAGGGCAGAGCCTGGGTGATATGATGAACAGAGCAGAGCCTGGGTGATATGATGAACAGAGCAGAGCCTGGATGATATGATGAACAGAGCAGAGCCGGGCTGATATGATGAACAGGGCAGAGCCTGGGTGAAATGATAAACAGGGCAGAGCCTGGATGATATGATGAACAGAGCAGAGCCTGGATGATATGATAAACAGAGCAGAGCCTGGGTGATATGATGAACAGGGCCTGGGTGATATGATGAACAGAGCAGAGCCTGGGTGATATGATGAACAGAGCAGAGCCTGGGTGATATGATGAACAGAGCAGAGCCTGGGTGATATGATGAACAGGGCAGAGCCTGGGTGAAATGATAAACAGGGAAGAGCCTGGATGATATGATGAACAGGGCAGAGCCAGGGTGATATGATGAACAGAGCAGAGCCTGGATGATATGATGAACAGAGCCTGGGTGATATGATGACCAGGGCAGAGCCTGGATGATCTGATGAACAGAGCCAAGCCTGGGTGATATGATAAAAGCTCTCAGTGCTGCTCTCTGCTTATTGACTCTTGAAATGAAAAGTCTGCCGTCTTCGCAGTTAATGTTGGTCTGTATGGGATACTATACCACCCTCGTGTGTGTGTGTGTGTGTGTGTGTGTGTGTGTGTGTGTGTGTGTGTGTGTGTGTGTGTGTGTGTGTGTGTGTGTGTGTGTGTGTGTGTGTGTGTGTGTGTGTGTGTGTGTGTGTGTGTGTGTGTGTGTGTGTGTGTGTGTGTGTGTCAATCATTTTGTGTACAGCAAGCCTACACAGTAAGACTCCTTGTGCACAGTGAGTGTGTATGTCAGCCCGGCCCATCAAAGACAGAGTCAGATTCCAGCTGTTTGTGTTTGTGTCAGTGGAGGGCTCCTCAGAGGAGGAAGGGGAGGACCATCCTACTCAGACAAATAAAAAATAATGAGATGTTAAAAAAGTTAGCCTTTTCTGATAAATCTATACTTAAATATATTCAAATACCTGATTAAACACTATTTGCAATGAAGGTCTACAGTAGCCTCAACAACACACTCTAGGATAGCATCATGGTGTAGCTGGAGGACTCCATGGCCTCCTCTGACTACAATGGCTTCGATACAAAAATCTAGGAGGCCTCACCCCCTTCCATAGACTTACAAGGTAATTATGAGGACTTTTAATTGTTTTATTTAACCATTATTTAACCGAGTAGGCAAGTTGAGAACAAGTTCTCATTTACAATTGCGACCTGGCCAAGATAAAGCAAAGCAGCTCGACATACAACAACACAGAGTTACACATGGAGTAAAACAAACATACAGTCAATAATACAGTAGAAAAATAAGCATATATACAATGTCAGCAAATGAGGTGAGATAAGGGAGGTAAAGGCAAAAAAGGCCATGGTGGCAAAGTAAATACAATACAGCAAGTAAAACACTGGAATGGTAGATTTGCAGTGGAAGAATGTGCAAAGTAGAGATAGAAATAATGGGGTGCAAAGGAGCTAAATAAATGCAGCAGGGAAAGAGGTAGTTGTTTGGGCTAAATTATAGATGGGCTATGTACAGGTGCAGTAATCTGGGAGCTGCTCTGACAGCTGGTGCTTAAAGCGCGTGACATTAAGAAGAGAAGTCGACTGAACGCGTGACATTAAAAAGAGAAGTCGACGGAAGATGTGACGTTAAAAATTGAAGTCGACGGAACGCGTGACATTAAGAAGAGAAGTCGACTGAACGCGTGACATTAAGAAGAGAAGTCGACGGAACGCGTGACATTAAAAAGAGAAGTAGACTGAACGCACGCGTGACATTAAAAAGAGAAGTCGACGGAACGCGTGAGATTAAAAAGAGAAGTCGACGGAACGCGTGACATTAAAAAGAGAAGTCGACGGAGCGCGTGACATTAAAAAGAGAAGTCGACTGAACGCGTGACATTAAAAAGAGAAGTCGACTGAACGCGTGACATTAAAAAGAGAAGTCGACTGAACGCGTGACATTAAAAAGAGAAGTCGACGGAACGCGTGACATTAAAAAGAGAAGTCGACTGAACGCGTGACATTAAAAAGAGAAGTCGACTGAACGCGTGACATTAAAAAGAGAAGTCGACTGAACGCGTGACATTAAAAAGAGAAGTCGACTGAACGCGTGACATTAAAAAGAGAAGTCGACGGAACGCGTGACATTAAAAAGAGAAGTCGACGGAAGGCGTGACATTAAAAAGAGAAGTCGACGGAACGCGTGACATTAAAAAGAGAAGTCGACTGAACGCGTGACATTAAAAAGAGAAGTCGACGGAACGCGTGACATTAAAAAGAGAAGTCGACGGAACGCGTGACATTAAAAAGAGAAGTCGACTGAACGCGTGACATTAAAAAGAGAAGTCGACGGAACGCATTTTGTTGGGTTCGTTCAAGTAGACTTTCCACTTTTCTCCTGTATTTATTTAGCACAGGTGATATAACACAATCAATCCGGACAGACACAAGCAAATACTCATTCCATAAACGTTGCAGCAGCCTAGGTTACACCTAAACATTAGAGATCTGAAAACCAGACACTTTTTCAGTCTGATCAACGGTAGGCTACTAATAAGAGCAGATGCATAGAGCCTATGTGCGCTGTCCATTTGGTCAGGGTTAACAAATTGGTAAAGTTATGAATTTATAGTCCATTTGTTTGTCAGGAGAACGTTTTTACGTGGTCAAATGGTGGTTTATATTCAATCTTAGGCTGGCTAGGGGGCCTAAACATTTTCAATCCAAAAGAATTAACTGGAATGAATCAATAAACACAATAGTGATACCATAGACTGAGTGAATTGTTTATTAGGCCTGCAGTTGCATAGGCCTGAATAATGCAAACATGCATTGAACTAGCTCAGCCCTGTGAGTTCTACTATCTATCAGTCGTTGTCTTGTGTCTGGGTAGAGGAAACCCTTGTTAGTTTAATCTAAATATAATTCATATGAACAAGTATAACGTTGTTGCATTTTGACAGGGTTTTCATCCTCCCCAGGGCCAGGAGTTTTGTTTTACATTTAGATGTTTAGATAATGTAGCGCAGTGGTTCCCAAACTGTTGTTCAGGACCCACTTGTGGGTTTCGGCAAGGGTCCAGGTGGGTCCAGGTGGGTCCAGGTGGGTCCAGGTGGATCCAGGTGGGTCCAGCTGGCTTGTGGGAGGACACTTATTGTTTTTGCAAAAAATTATATATTTTTATTTTAATTTTCACCCAACAAAAATGGGATGGGAAAATGTTTTCAGTGTAAACTTAAATGACCAAATAGAAAGTGTGTAGAAAATATAATGGACCTATAATGGACCCAAAATAAAAGCGAGACAATCAGGCCCCCATTGATTTTGTTATGATGTTATAAGAACACAGCATTAGCCATGGCAACATGTCTAGAATTGCAGAAAATTAACTTTAAAACTACAAAATGTTCTCTCCGCTGCCAAGATGAGGGCCTACAATTTTATCGCCCAGATTTCAGCCGCTCAGACAACTGCCCATTGCCACGCCCCCTGACATGCCCACCGCCTAAGCCTGTTTACTATTCAGAAGAAATCCTGCATTGTCAGAAATAATGTTAGAACTACAGTATATAGTACATTTCTTTAAGTTGGTCACAACAAGCCATACTCAAATCTACATTCAGTTAAATGGTTTTAAAAAGACAGTATTATTAATCTATTATTAACTTGTTCTTCGGTCTGTGTACAGAATGTTTTTTCAAGCCTCACGAAGCAACACCGTTTGGTAAAACAGTGATTTAGCAGACACTCTTGTCCACAGCGTCTTACAGTTACAGCACCTTCAGGAAGGGAGGAGGTCTGACATCGGCATGTGTGACAGCACATGTCCTCTGCTTGGCTCCCTGAAACCAGAACCTGCATATTAATCCTGCCAGTCATTCACTTTATCAGACCTGTTTTGTGACTAACACAATGAACCCTACAGGTACAGTATGTGTTTGCTACGAATGAAAGTAGACATCTGACATGATAAAACACTTTCTAAGAATGGGTCAATGAAACAGGTGTGATCATGGGTAAACATAATAACCTGATCAATACTTACATGCAGAAGTTAAGGGAAACATTATTGGTGTTGCTCTGATCGACTAATGATCTTTTGACTTATAACTGTTATGATCGGATTCAAGAGACACAGAATATCGTCAGTAAACTCCACACAACTGACTGAGGCGTTGTTCCATGACCCTGTTTGTGTCGGATGAGTGCTCAGCTTCTCTCCTGGGACCAGCCTACAGGCATCCTACAGATCAGACACACACACACACACACGCTGGCATGAAACACACACTTGGAGAGAGGGCAGAATAAAAAGAAAAACAGCTCTCAGATTCCTGGCTGAGTACATTCCAGAGAAATAACACACGTTCTGAAGCTTTGGGACTAAAAACAATCAAATGAATATGATTGTGAAATAGGCTGTGTCTGTAGCATGTATATAGCATGTATGAGCTGGAAGTAGAAGCTTTGTTGTCATCCATTAGTGTACTCCAGTTAGGGGAGGGGTGGTGGGGTTAGGGGAAAATAATAAAGAAAAATACATATATATATATTTTATATGTACAGTACCAGTCAAAAGTTTGGACACAGCTACTCAAGTTTATTTTTATTATTTGATATTTTCAACATTGTAGCATAATAGTGAAGTCATCAAAACTATTAAATTACACATACGGAATCATGTAGTAACCAAAAAAGTGTTAAACAAATCAACATATATATATATCATATTTCAGATTCTTCAAAGTTGCCACCCTTTAACGGACAGTTTTGCACACTCTTGGCATTCACTCAACCAGCTTCATGAGGTAGTCACCTGGAATGCATTTCAATTAACAGGTGTGACTTAATTTGTGGAATTTAATTCCTTCTTAATGCGTTTGAGCCAATCAGTTGTGTCGTGACAAGGTAGAGGTTGTTGTGTCTTTGGCATCATTAAACGTGAAGACTGATATTTTATCAAAACAATTATCTGTAATTATTATTATGTAATTAAACTAATCATTTAAATGTAATTAACTAGGAAGTCTGGGCACCTCTGTCACGTTCGTCATAGTGAGGAGACCAAGGGGCAGCGTGATTTGAATACATCCTTCTTTTATTAACGAAGAACACTAAACAAACTAACAAAAATAACAAACCGAACGTGATGCTACATAGATAATAACCCACCAAAACGAAATGGTAAATGGCAACCTTAATAATATCCCAAATCAGAGACAACAATAAACAGCTGCCTCTGATTGGGAACCAATTCAGACCACCATAGACCTACATTTACCTAGACATACCAAAACCACTTAGATGTACAAAACCCTAGACAAGAAAAAACACACATACCACCCTCGTCATACCTTGACCTAACCAAAACAATAAAGAAAACAAAGATAACTAAGGTCAGGGCGTGACAACCACAGCAAATCTTCAGATTACAAAGTTATCATTTTCCGAATATAACTCTTCAGATACTTTAATATCTTATCAATTCATCTTTTATTAATTAATTACTCTTTACCTCACATCAGTCTCATTCCAAACGTCGTAAATTGTTGGTTAACTGCCTAAACTATTTATCATCCATACACCAATTGGCTTAATCATTTACTTACTAACTAACTAAATACAGAAATGCATATACAAACAAACAGTAGATATTACAAACAGTAGATATTGGTTACTAACAATGACAGGGAAGAGTCCCTAGTGGGCTAAGCCAATATGTCGGCTTGGTGGACAAAGGGATGTGGTTGTGGACTGGGAAGGGGGTGTGGACTGGGAAGGGGGTGTGGACTGGGAAAGAAGTGGGAAAGACACAGTTGATAATTATATTCATTGAAATGCTAATCCTTTTGCACATGAACGCTCACTCATTCGGGAATAATTGCAATCAATATGTATTTAAGCCCATGTGTCGTTGTGATCTTCTCTGTTGGAATCCAGTTTGTCTGCTGAAGAGTTCATCGGAGTTTCTCTGTCTCTTTCTGTTTCCCTTTCGTGGTTAGAATGGATACTTCTAAGTACCATTCAGAAATGTTCTCATAGATAGATGTTTCGGGGGTTGTCGGTATTCACATCCCAGGTTTATATAATTTCTAGCTGAAGACTAGTAATTAGTATCTAAAATCTGCTCTTATTCTGTAGAGATTGATAGTCTCAGAGTTGAACTATTTCCAGCCATGTGGCCAATCAATGCTCCATGTGGTATAGTTTTCTAGTTTTGGTACTCAAACCTGTACCACCTCAGCTTACACCGAGGTATGCGTGGTCTGAACTTCACAATCACAGCTCACACTGTGGGTTTGCTCAGTCTGAAGAGGATTTCCTCAGGAGGGCTTTTATTCATGACAATAGGAAAGGGCCGTTCCATGACGCCAGATCATGTCTGTGCTCATGGGGGCGGGCCGATGACTTAGTTCAACTTTAAAGGGAAAACAATTCCCTCACATTAAAGGCTTAGCATCACATTACATAATTTCACAAATAGTTTCTCATTCATTTTATACAGGAATTAGATGCAAACACCATCATTGAGAAATGTACACATTCAGAGATATAGTTATGTGTGTTTCCTATCACCAAATGAAACACACTCAACATACATGTCCCTTAAGTGTCCATGGACCCTTCCCACATTCTCACAAGTGGACATATACTGTAGTTTCATTTTCCCATTTTGGGGATTTAGGAGTTCGGCCACGTGAAATCCTTTGTTCTCTCTGTCTCTCTCTCTCTGCATGACCAGGGGGAGAGAGTCTCCACCAGGAAGTTACGACCTGAGATAACAGAACCTGGGTGTAGGAGAGGATAGAGAGGGGGAAGCCACGATCTATACCCAGAAAGGGCTATGTCATGACAGTGTGGTATACAGAAGACAGCCCTATTAGGCAAAAGACCAAGTCCATATTATGGCAAGAACAGCTCAAATAAGTAGAGCAACAACAGTCCATCATGACATTAAGACAAGATGGTCAGTCAATATGGACAATTTCAAGAACTTTTAAAGTTTCTTCAAGTGCTGTCGCAAAAACGCTTAGGCGCTGTGATGACACTGGCTCTCCTCAGGACCGCCACAGGAAAGGAAGACCCAGAGTTACCTCTGCTACAGAGGATATGTTCGTTAGAGTTACTAGCCTCAGAAATTGTAGGCCAAATAAATGATTCACAGAGTTCAAGTAACAGACACATCTCTTCATCGTCAAATTGCTGCAAAGAAAGCATGACTAAAGGACACCAATAATAATAAGAGACTTGCTTGGGCCAATAAACACGAGCAATGGACATTAGACCATTGGAAATCTGTCCTTTTGTCTGATGAGTCCAAAGTTGAGATTTTCAATTCCAACCGCCGTGTCTTTGTGAGACGCAGAGAAGGTGAACGAATTGAATGGATAATTGGTGCCGGAGGGGATGGCTGCCGTCTTATCGGCTCTTAGCCAACTTCGCTAATTTGTTTGTTTTTTCGCATTGTTCGTAACTTGTTTTGTACATAATGTTACTGCTACCATCTCTAGTGGCGGAAAAGAGCTTCTGGACATCTGTGATTACTCAGCTCAGATTAGACAAATCATTTTTCTTCAATAAGTCAGACGGGAGGGATATACTACAGACATCCAACCAGGCCCAGATCCACTTCATTCACTGTGGAAGGAAACTGAGATTTTGCGGAAAAATATCAGGGTGCCGTCTGAGGATTAGGAGACGAGTGGATACTATGCCTTTGCTTTCCGTCCGTTCCCTGGAAAATAAATGGGACAAACTGAAAGCACATATATCCTACCAACGGGACAGTAAAACTGTAATATCTTATGTTTCACCGAGTCGTGGCTGACCAACTGGCAAGTGTTTTCACTGACATTTTCAACCCTGTTTGAGTCTGTAATACCTACATGTTTCAAACAGACCACCATTGTCCCTGTGCCCAAGAACACTAAGGTAACCTGCCTAAATGACTACCGACCCACAGCACTCATATCTGTAGCCATGAAATGCTTTGAAAGGCTGGTCATGGCTCACATCAACACCATTATCCCAGAAACCCTAGACCCACTCCAGTTTGCATACTGCCCAAACAGATCCACAGATGATGCAATCTCTATTGCTCTCCACTCTGCCCTTTCTCACCTGGACAAAAGGAACACCTATGTGAGAATGCTGTTCATTGACTACAGCTCAGCGTTCAACACCATAGTACCCTCAAAGCTCATCATTAAGCTAAGGACCCTGTGACTAAACACCTCCCTCTGCAACTGGATCCTGGACTTCCTGATGGGCCGCCCCCAGGTGGTAAGAGTAGGCAAAAACATGTCTGCCACCAATTAATTGTTCAGCAGTCTTTTGGCAAGGTGGTAGAAGCTGTTTTGAAATCTCTTGGAACTAGACTTGGTGCTCTTGTATTGCTTGTCGTGCGGTAGAAGAAAGAACAGTCTTTGACTACAGTGGCTGGAGTCTTTGACACATTTTTAGTCCTTCCTCTGACACCGCCTGGTATAGAGTTCCTGGATGGCAGGAAGCTTGGCCCCAGTGATTTACTTGGCCGTACGCACTACCCTCTGTACTGACTTGCGGTCGGAGGCGAGCAGTTGCCATACCAGACAGTGATGCAACCTGTCAGGATGCTCTCGATGGTACAACTGTAGAACCTTTTGAGGATCTGAGGGCCCGTGCCAAAACTTTTCAGTCTCCCGAGGGGAAATAGGTTTTGTCGTGTCCTCCTCATGACTGTCTTGGTGTGCTTGGACCATGTTAGTTGGAACTTGAAGCTCTCAACCTGCTCCACTACAGCCCCGTCGATGAGAATGGGGGCGTGCTCGGTCCTCCTTTTCCTGTAGTCCACAATCATCTCGTTTGTTTTGAACATGGTGAGGGAGAGCTTGTTGTCCTGTTATCACACCACACATATATATTTACAAATAAAATACATAGGCGATTGGAAATGATGCTTACAATTACATTGATGGAAGCCACAATCTATTTGCAATATTAAACCTGATTTACCACCCCCCCCCCAAAAAAAACATTTTTTAAAATAAATAACTAGACATGAGACATAAGATATAGGCTACTCCATAGTTTGGCATTACAACTTTTAGGTCCCTGGAATGGCAAACTGAAGGCACTGTTCCTACTAGTAACTTTAAAGATAACTACATTAGATATAACATGGGGATTAAACTAAGCTTCAATTTTTCTGGTGTGTTGCAGACGGGCGTAATCCAATGACTCCTGGACCTGAAGGCCGCGTGTTCAAACCCAGTGGCAGACACTTGTTTTAGTGTTTGTTTATTTAGCTTATCCCAAACCTTAACCCTTCACTTAAACATTTTGAACGAATGCCTAAACGACACTCAACCTTAAAACAGTAGAAAACTGTCCTTAGACCCAGAGTAGACTGGCCTTGGACACTGATTTAAAGCCAGCTTTTCTTTGGTACACTTCTAATTAAAGTCACATATTTGTGAACTCAACTGATCCTGTTTTTGTGTGCGTGCATCTGTGTGTGTGTGTTCGTGCATTTGTGCGCGTGAGTGTGTGTGTGTGTGTGTGTGTGTGTGTGTGTGTGTGTGTGTGTGTGTGTGTGTGTGTGTGTGTGTGTGTGTGTGTGTGTGTGTGTGTGTGTGTGTGTGTGTGTGTGTGTGTGAGAGAGAGATAGAATTTGTGTGAGAGTGTGTGTGTGTGCGTGTGAGAGTTTGTGTGTGTGAGAGTTTGTTTGTGAGTGTGTGTCATGGGGAGTGGCCGGGGATGTCGTAGTCGGTGAGAGTAAGTTTAATCTGATGGGAGGTCATCCAGGCAGACAAGCTGGAAAGCCATGCAGAGACACAGCAGTGAGAGAAGAAGAAGAGAGGAGGATACAGGATCTAGGTGTAGAATTGAGATCATCTCAGGACATGGTGGGGAGGATGGACATAATAAGGGATCATGGGAAGATATGAAAATAAGACTGGAGAAATACATGCATGTAATTGTGTAAAGTACATCTCAGCACAACTCAATGGAATGAAAACCCCAACCCACAGAGAGAAGGGGAGAGGGACGGATTACAGATTGAGAGAGAGAGAGAGCAAAGAGGGAGGGAGAGGAGAAAGAGAGAGAGATAGAGAGGGAGAGAGAGAGAGGGGAGGAGAAAGAGAGAGGGAGAGAGGGAGAGAGAGAGAGAGAGAGAGAGAGAGAGAGAGAGAGAGAGAGAGAGAGAGGAGAGAGAGAGAGCGAGGGAGGGAGAGGAGAGAGAGAGGGAGAGGAGAAGGAGAGCGAGGGAGGGAGAGGAGAAAGAGAGAGAGAGAGAGAGAGAGAGGAGAGAGAGAGAGAGAGAGAGAGAGAGAGAGAGAGAGAGAGAGAGAGGAGAGAGAGAGAGAGAGAGAGAGAGAGAGAGAGAGGGAAGACCAATCATTAGCCAAAGCATTCCCACTTCAATCTATATACATACTCTTCCCTCCCTCCCTCCCACTCCTTCCCTCCCCTTCTCAAACCTCCCTCCCCAGCCAGATCGCTCACGATTGACTTCAAAATTTGACGTCTGTCCATGTCATGAGGATGTTTGGAAATGCCGCTGGGGGCAACAGTGAAGCTTCAATTTTTCTGATGTGTTGCAGACGGACGTAATCCAATGACTCCTGGACCTGAAGGCTGCGTGTTCAAACCCAGTGGCAGACACTTGTTTTAGTGTTTGTTTATTTAGCTTATCCCAAACCTTAACCCTTCACTTAATAATTTTGAACGAATGCCTAAACGTTATGTTTTAACCCTATCCAAAAAGTTAACAATGACCTTAATGACATTTGGAAAAATGTAGACAAGCATCAGAATATGAAGTCAAATTGGTAAAATTTGAGCTCTTATTGCCCTCCCACCCTCCTAGATAGTATATAACAGTGCTGGTCACGACTGCTCTTCTCTGCGTCACGCTTTACTGCGTACCCCTGTCTTACGTTATAATGAAAACCACAGGTGGGACACATTACACCGCAACACCGCCTCGCTGTTCCCAGCATGCAACAGGAACCATCTGGTTCAGAGGAGGGGCCGTTTTCCCTCCAAACAGCTACCGGTTAAAACAACAAAGAAGGAAGATGTTGTTCGGGCCCTGAGGTTAAGACCAGGTTGGATAGATCACACCACTGTTCTTCCAATCATTCTGGAACGCAAAGTGGGAAATGGAGGGTAGGGTTCAGTTTGTTAGACTTGAGTGGATGATGGGGGTGGCTGGATACCAGTGTTTCCCCATAGGGATTACTTTTCAACCTGCTTGTATCATATCTATTTCATATTTGTCTTGTGACTGACCTGTTTGAGACAATTCTGTTATGATTCCCGCTGTGTAGTTTACTCTTGCTTCAGTGGGAGTGTTGTGAAGCGTACACACTCAGGATATCTTGAACCCTGAGATAAAGTCATCATGAAACAGCAGAACAAACGTTGTGTAAGGTCACAGACATGGCCATGTCATGATCAAATGTCCAATATCTGTATATGTTTGTTTGTATGTGTGTGTGTGTGTGTGTGTGTGTGTGTGTGTGTGTGTGTGTGTGTGTGTGTGTGTGTGTGTGTGTGTGTGTGTGTGTGTGTGTGTGTGTGTGTGTGTGTGTGTGTGTGTGTGTGTGTGTGTGTGTGTGTGTGACATGCATGCCACCTTGATCATTCTAACATTTCAAGACGAAAGTAACATCACAAAAGTAAAGTCCCCTACACAGAAAAATTCTGAGACATTCACATTGAAATGAAATAGTATTTTTTTATTTTTTTTTATTGAATCTTTATTTAACTTGGCACCCACGACACTCAACCTTAAAACAGTAGAAAACTGTCCTTAGCCCAGAGTAGACTGGCCTTGGACACTGATTGAAAGCCAGCTTTTCTTTGGTACACCTCTAATTAAAGTCACATATTTGTGAACTCAACTGAGCCTGTTTTTGTGTGCGCGCATCTGTGTGTGTGTTCGTGCATTTGTGCGCGTGAGTGTGTGTGCGTGTGCGTGTGTGTGTGTGTGTGTGTGTGTGTGTGTGTGTGTGTGTGTGTGTGTGTGTGTGTGTGTGTGTGTGTGTGTGTGTGTGTGTGTGTGTGTGTGTGTGTGTGTGTGTGTGTGTGTGTGTGTGTGTGAGAGAGTTTGTGTGTGTGAGAGTTTGTTTGTGAGTGTGTGTCATGGGGAGTGGCCGGGGATGTCGTAGTCGGTGAGAGTAAGTTTAATCTGATGGGAGGTCATCCAGGCAGACAAGCTGGAAAGCCATGCAGAGACACAGCAGTGAGAGAAGAAGAAGAGAGGAGGATACAGGATCTAGGTGTAGAATTGAGATCATCTCAGGACATGGTGGGGAGGATGGACATAATAAGGGATCATGGGAAGATATGAAAATAAGACTGGAGAAATACATGCATGTAATTGTGTAAAGTACATCTCAGCACAACTCAATGAAATTAAAACCCCAACCCACAGAGAGAAGGGGAGGATTACATATTGAGAGAGAGAGAGAGCGAAAGAGGGAGGGAGAGGAGAAAGAGAGAGAGATAGAGAGGGAGAGAGAGAGAGGGAGAGGAGAAAGAGAGAGGGAGAGAGAGAGGGAGAGAGAGAGAGAGAGAGAGAGAGAGAGAGAGAGAGAGAGAGGTAGAGAGGAGAAGGGGAGAGCGAGGGAGGGAGAGGAGAAAGAGAGAGAGAGAGAGAGAGAGAGAGAGAGAGAGAGAGAGAGAGAGAGAGAGGGGAGGGCGAGGAGAAAGAGAGAGAGAGAGGGAGAGGAGAAAGGGAGAGAGGGAGAGAGAGAGAGAGAGAGAGAGAGAGAGGGAAGACCAATCATTAGCCAAAGCATTCCCACTTCAATCTATAAACATACTCTTCCCTCCCTCCCTCCCACTCCTTCCCTCCCTTCTCAAACCTCCCTCCCCAGCCAGATCACTCAAGATTGACTTCAAAATTTGACGTCTGTCCATGTCATGAGGATGTTTGGAAATGCCGCTGGGGGCAACAGTGAAGCTTCAATTTTTCTGATGTGTTGCAGACGGACGTAATCCAATGACTCCTGGACCTGAAGGCTGCGTGTTCAAACCCAGTGGCAGACACTTGTTTTAGTGTTTGTTTATTTAGCTTATCCCAAACCTTAACCCTTCACTTAAACATTTTGAATGAATGCCTAAACGTTATGTTTTAACCCTATCCAAAAAGTTAACATTGACCTTAATGACATTTGGAAAAACGTAGACAAGCATCAGAATATGAAGTCAAATTGGTAAAATTTGAGCTCTTATTGCCCTCCCACCCTCCTAGATAGTATATAACAGTGCTGGTCACGACTGCTCTTCTCTGCGTCACGCTTTACTGCGTACCCCTGTCTTACGTTATAATGAAAACCACAGGTGGGACACATTACACCGCAACACCGCCTCGCTGTTCCCAGCATGCAACAGGAACCATCTGGTTCAGAGGAGGGGCCGTTTTCCCTCCAAACAGCTACCGGTTAAAACAACAAAGAAGGAAGATGTTGTTCGGACCCTGAGGTTAAGACCAGGTTGGATAGATCACACCACTGTTCTTCCAATCATTCTGGAACGCAAAGTGGGAAATGGAGGGTAGGGTTCAGTTTGTTAGACTTGAGTGGATGATGGGGGTGGCTGGATACCAGTGTTTCCCCATAGGGATTACTTTTCAACCTGCTTGTATCATATCTATTTCATATTTGTCTTGTGACTGACCTGTTTGAGACAATTCTGTTATGATTCCCGCTGTGTAGTTTACTCTTGCTTCAGTGGGAGTGTTGTGAAGCGTACACGCTCAGGATATCTTGAACCCTGAGATAAAGTCACCATGAAACAGCAGAACAAACGCTGTGTAAGGTCACAGACATGGCCATGTCATGATCAAATGTCCAATATTTGTATATGTCTGTTTGTGTTTGCGTGTGTGTGTGTGTGTGTGTGTGTGTGTGTGTGTGTGTGTGTGTGTGTGTGTGTGTGTGTGTGTGTGTGTGTGTGTGTGTGTGTGTGTGTGTGTGTGTGTGTGTGTGTGTTTGTGACTTGCATACGACCTCATTCATTCTACCATTTCAAGACTAAAGTAACATCACAAAAGTAAGGTCCTATATACAGTGGGGAGAACAAGTATTTGATACACTGCCAATTTTGCAGGTTTTCCTACTTACAAAGCATGGCGAGGTCTCTAATTTTTATCATAGGTACACTTCATCTGTGAGAGACGGAATGTAAAACAAAAATCCAGAAATTCACATTGTATGATTTTTAAGGAAATAATTTGCATTTTATTGCATGACATAAGTATTTGATCACCTACCAAACAATAAGAATTCTGGCTCTCACAGACTTGTTAGTTTTTCTTTAAGAAGCCCTCCTGTTCTCCACTCATTATCTGTAATAACTGCACCTTTTTCAACTCGTTACCTGTATAAAAGACACCTGTCCACACACTCAATCAAACAGACCCCAACCTCTCCACAATGGCCAAGACCAAAGAGCTATGTAAGGACATCAGGGGTAAAATTTTAGACCTGCACAAGGCTGGGATGGGCTACGGGACAATAGGCAAGCAGCTTGGTGAGAAGGCAAAAACTGTTGCCGCAATTATTTGAAAATGGAAGAAGTTCAAGATGATGGTCAATCACCCTCAGTCTGAGGCTCCATGCAAGATCTCAGCTCGTGGGGCATCAATGATCATGAGGAAGGTGAGGGATCAGCCCAGAACTACACGGCAGGACCTGGTCAATGACCTGAAGAGAGCTGGGACCACAGTCTCAAAGAAAACCATTAGTAACACAGTACGCCGTCATGGATTAAAATCCTGCAGCACACGCAAGGTCCCCCTGCTCAAGCCAGCGCATGTCCAGGCCCGTCTGAAATCTGCCAATGATCATCTGGATGATCCAGAGGAGGAATGGGAGAAGGTCATGTGGTCTGATGAGACAAAAATAGAGCTTTTTGGTCTAAACTCCACTCGCCGTGTTTGGAGGAAGAAGGAGGATGACTACAACCCCAAGAACACCATCCCAACCGTGAAGCATGGAGGTGGAAACATCATTCTTTGGGGATGCTGTTCTGCAAAGGAGACAGGACGACTGCACCGTATTGAGGGGAGGATGGATGGGGCCATGTATCGCGAGATCTTGGCCAACAACCTCCTTCCCTCAGTAAGAGCATTGTAGATGGGTCGTGGCTGGGTCTTCCAGCATTACAACGACCCGAAACACACAGCCAGGGCAACTGAGAAGTGGCTCCGTAAGAAGCGTCTCAAGGTCCTGGAGTGGCCTAGCCAGTCTCCAGACCTGAACCCAATAGATAATCTTTGGAGGGAGCTGAAAGTCCGTATTGCCCAGCGACAGCCCCGAAACCTGAAGGATCTGGAGAAGGTCTGTATGGAGGAGTGGGCCAAAATCCCTGCTGCACTGTGTGCAAACCTCGTCAAGAACTACAGGAAACGTATGATCTCTGTAATTGCAAACAAAGGTTCCTGTACCAAATATTAGGTTCTGCTTTTCTGATGTATCAAATACTTATGACATGCAATTAAATGCAAATTAATTACTTAAAAATCATACAATGTGATTTTCTGGATTTTTGTTTTACATTCCGTCTCTCACAGTTGAAGTGTACCTATGATAAAAAATGACAGACCTCTACATGCTTTGTAAGTAGGAAAACCTGAAAAATCGGCAGTGTATCAAATACTTGTTCTCCCCACTGTACATATAAATTCAAAAGGATTTTATTTCATTGTTATTTTCTTATTTAACCTAACCAGGCACCAATGACGCTCCACATAAAAACAATTTAAAAACTGTCCTTAGAACCCAGAGTAGACTGGCCTTGGACACTGATTTAAAGTCAGCCTTACTTTGGTACACCTCTGTTTAAAGTTACATATTGGTGAGCTCAACTGATCCTAGACCTGTCCCTACAGTGGCATCCATTCCCGTCTCCTAGGCAGATTGCAGACTCTCGTCTCTCCTCACTCCGGTACGCATGGCGGGTCTGTGGTTGCCAGCGCTGATCCCAAGTGACCGTCATCACTTAAAGGTTGGTCTCAGAGGAACAATAAAGACCCCAAACAGCTTAAATGTAAGCTTGCGTGAAATCCCCACAGTTCCTGGTCTGCTGGTTTGTAATTCCCTCCGCTATACCCTGCCTTCTTACTGTTGACATACAGATCCGTGTTGGGGGCTGGATGCTCGGAGAGTGGAGAGGAACGCACGTTGTGCCTGTGTGTATTGTGTATGTGTGTGTGTGCTCAATGTTTCGGCTGCTGGGTTTGCTCAATGTATTTAGAACATCTGTTGTTGAGAAAACCTAACGACGGGGTTGTGTTAGCACAACATAAAAATGGGGGTGCTGCGATGCAAACTGAAACGCACAAAGTGATGCCTGGAGAACCCATAAGATGGTTAGCAACAAAATGTTATATTTATTGATGAATAGCTGCTCTGGGATTTTATTTATGATATGATAGCTGTGGTACCTAATTATAATAATTTTAACTGTTTGTATGTATGTATCTATGTATGCATGTATGTACAGTATGTAGATAGTTGTTGTGGATTATGGAGTATGTATTTAATAATGTCTCAGAGAGAATGGTAATGACTTATAGAGAATCATAATGACGCATAGATAATAATAATGACTCATAAATAATAGTAATGTCTCCGAGAGAATAGTAATGACTCACATAGATTATTAATGTCTCAGAGAGAATGGTAATGACTTATAGAGAATCATAATGACGCATAGAGAATAATAATGACTCATAAATAATAGTAATGTCTTCGAGAGAATAGTAATGACTCAGTAATGACTCAGAGAATAGTAATGACTCATAAATAATAGTAATGTCTCAGAGAGAATAGTAACAAATCATAGAGAAAGTGAAATGACTGATTGAAAATGGTGATGATTCATATAGAATAGTAATGACTTATAGGTAATAGTAATGACTGATAAATAATAGTAATGACTCAGTAATGATACAGAGAATAGTAATGACTCATAGGTATGGGAGTGGGAGGGCCAGGAGGCGGAAATGACAGGCCCCTTTCTGAACGCCCGCTGGCAGCCAGCAGATTGTCCAGTCAGATCAACATGTCTATGAGCTCATCGAGGGAGAGAGTGGCTTCCCGACAAGCTAGCTCCCTGCGGACGTCCTCCCGGAGGCTACACCGGTAGTGGTCCATCAGGGCCCTGTCATTCCACCTTGCCCCAGCAGCCAAGGTCCGGGACTCCAGCGCAAAGTCCTGAGGTCTCCTGCCTAAGGTGGAACAGCCGGGTGAACTCTGGGTAGTGGTCCCTTGCAGAATCTGGGCTATTCCAAACTGCGTTTGCCCACTCCAGGGCTCTGCCCGTCAGGCAGGAGACGAGGACGCTCACACTCTCTTCACCCGAGAGAGTCGGCCAAACGGTAGCCAGGTACAGTATAGCTTGAGCTGGAGCAAAAATCCCTGGCACCCAGCCGACTCTCTATCATACTTCCCCACAAACCAACAGAGGAACAAGCCCGCACAAAAGCGGTGGGCATAACCGGCTTAAATAGCCCTAACCAAGACCCAAACAAGAAACAGGTGTAACCAATAAGACAAAACTAACAGAAAAGGAAAAGGGGTGACGACAACCGCAGAGCGCCGCCCGAACAGGAAGAGGAGCCACCTTCGGTGGGAGTCATGACAACAGTGCCCAAAGAAGGGCCAGAAGTATATAGAATGGTTTCGTCTGTGTAGAGGTGAATCAGAGACTCACCAGCAGCAAGAGCGACATCATTGATGTATACAGAGAAGAGAGTCGGCCAAGAATTGAACCCTGTGGCACCTCCATAGAGACTGCCAGAGGCCCGGACAACAGGCCTTCCGATTTGACACACTGAACTCTGTCAGAGAAGTAGTTGGTGAACCAGGCGAGGCAATCTTTTGAGAAACCAAGGCTATCTGAGGATGATGGCTAGCCGATGAGGATGTGGTGATTGACAGAGTCGAAAGCCTTGGCCAGGTCGATGAATACGGATGCACAGTAATGTCTCTTATCGATGGCGGTTATGATGTCGTTTAGGACCTTGAGCATGGCTGAGGTGCACCGATGACCAGCTCTGAAACCAGATTGCATAACGGAGAAGGTACGGTGGGATTTAAAATGGTGGGTAATCTGTTTGTTGACTTGGCTTTCGAAGACTTTAAAAAGACAGGGTAGGATAGATATAGGTCTGTAGCAGTTTGGGTCTAGAGTGTCACCCCCTTTGAAGAGGGGGATGACCGCGGCAGCTTTTCAATCTTTCGGAATCTCAGACGACACGAAAGTGAGGTTGAACAGGCTAGTAACAGGGGTTGCAACAATTTCAGCAGACAGTTTTAGAAAGAAAGGGTCCAGATTGTCTAACCCGGTAATGACTCATGTAGAATAGTATTCACTCATATAGAATAGTAATGACTCATAGATAATAATAATGACTCATAGATAATATTAATGACTCAGAGAGAATAGTAACAACTCATAGATAATAGTAATGACTTTTAGAGAATAGTAATGACTTTTAGAGAATAGTAATGACGCATAGATAATAGTAATGAACCTTAGAGAATAGTGATGACTCATATAGAATATTACTTGTGGGTTTTTTACAGAGATACTGTATAGGGAGACATGGTGAAAATCTGTGAGAATGTTTAATAAAACGATTCCGTTTTTGGTTGAGTGCTAAAGTAACCTAGAAACAACGCTATATAGTAACCTAGAGAGAACTTGGCCATTAGTTTAAATGTGATCACTGACCTAGATCCATATCTCTTTGTGGAAGCGGGTCCCAATCTTCTAGCCAGTGCTTCTAGAAAGGGGAAGAGAGGGAAGACGTTAAGCATTGAGCGCTCAATGGGACTCCATCCACTTAGGGAGAGCGAAGTGCCAGGCACGGCTGCCTTTTTATCAGAGAGCAGCTCTTATTGATGAAGAGAGATTCCTGTCTCGTAGCTCGGGTATTGTATCAAATCGCTGCCTCTCTCTCTCTCTCTCTCTCTCTCTGCCTCTCTATTCATCTTTTACCCTCTCTTTCTCTCTCTCTCAGAATTTATCTGAATGTCTTTCTCTATTTCTCACTCTCTCTCTCTCTCTCTCTCTCTCTCTCTCTCTCTCTCTCTCTCTCTCTTTTCTCTCTCTCTCTCTCTCTCTCTCTCTCTCTCTCTCTCTCTCTCTCTCTCTCTCTCTCTGCCTCTTCCTTCATCTTTTACCCCCTTCTCTCTTTCTCTCTCTTTGACTCTCTCCATCTTTTACTCTTTCTTTCTTTCTTTCTCTCTCTCTCTCTCTCTCTCTCTCTCTCTCTCTCTCTCTCTCTCTCTCTCTCTCTCTATCTCTCTCTCTGCCTCTTCCTTCATCTTTTACCCCCTTCTCTCTTTCTCTCTCTCTGACTCTCTCCATCTTTTACTCTTTCTTTCTTTCTTTCTTTCTTTATTTCTCTTTCTCTCTCTCTCTCTCTCTCTCTCTCTCTCTCTCTCTCTCTCTCTCTCTCTCTGCCTCTTCCTTCATCTTTTACCCCCTTCTCTCTTTCTCTCTCTCTGACTCTCTCCATCTTTTACTCTATTTCTTTCTTTCTTTATTTCTCTCTCTCTCTCTCTCTCTCTCTCTCTCTCTCTCTCTCTCTCTCTCTCTCTCTCTCTCTCTCTCTCTCTCTCTCTCTCTCTCTCTCTCTCTTTCTCTGCCTCTTCCTTCATCTTTTACCCCTTCTCTCATTCTCTCTCTCTCTCTGCCTCTCTTCATATTTTACTCTCTCTCTCTCACTCTCTCTCTCGCTCTCTCAGAATTTATCTGAATTTCTTTCGCTCTTTCTCTCTCTCTTTCTCTCCCTCTCTCTGCCTCTCTTCATATTTTACCCTCTCTATCTATCTCACTGTTTAACTCTCTCTTTATATTTTACCCTTTCATTGTGGAAGCCATAGAATTGCAATTTACAATATGACTTTTCTCTTGTATTTCTAAGATGGTCTGTCAAAAAATAATTATCTTTGGATGTTCTCCTACCATATCTATTGTGTTATATTATCCTACATTATTTAAAATGCTCTACAAACTTCAAAGTGTTTTCCTTCCAATGGTACCAATTATATGCATATCCTGGCTTCAGGGACTGAGCTACAGGCAGTTTACTTTGGGCACGTCATTCAGGAGGATATTAAGAAAGAAGGAGCGTAGCCCTAATAGGTTCATATTTTACGCCCTCTATCTCTCTCTCTCTCTCTATTTTACCCTCTCTCATTCTGCATCTTTAACCCTCTCTCTCTATCTATCTCTCTCTCTCTGCCTCCCTCTCTTTCTGTCTATCTCTCCCTCTCTCTTTATCTTTAACCCGCTCTCTCTCTCTATCTATCTCTCTGTATCCCTCTTCATATTTCACTGCCCCCCCTCTCTCTCTCTCTCTCTCTGCCTCTCACTTCATATTTTACCCTCTCTCTCTTTCTCTCTGCCTCTCACTTCATATTTTACCCTCTCTCTCTTTCTCTCTCTTTTCCCTCTTCATATTTCACTGTCCCCCCTCTCTCTCTCTCTGCCTCTCACTTCATATTTTACCCTCTCTCTCTTTCTCTCTGCCTCTCACTTCATATTTTACCCTCTCTCTCTTTCTCTCTCTTTTCCCTCTTCATATTTCACTGTCCCCCCTCTCTCTCTCTCTGCCTCTCACTTCATATTTTACCCTCTCTCTCTTTCTCTCTCTGCCTCTCACTTCATATTTTACCCTCTCTCTCTTTCTCTCTCTTTTCCCTCTCTATATCCCTCCGATTGTTTCTTTCTTTTCATCTCCACCACGCTCTCCCCTTCTCTCCCTCCTGCCTGTAGAATTCTGATCAGCCACTTTAGAGTTAAGACCCCAGCCAAACTGCCTTTATGATAATCAATACTCCCATTGGCTGTGGTTAACTCCTGTAACCTCAGCTTGACATAGAGGGAAATGTTCAGTCTTAGAGTAGAATAACAAACATCACTTATCCTCGGATAGCTGTGGATTCTTACCCAGAATATAGAACCGATAGTGTGTGTGTTTATGCACCTGTTTGTGTGTAAATTATATAAGCTACCTGTAGGGTGTTTTGTGCACTGACAGTATGTGTTCCAGTTTCCTGCACAAATAGAAAAACGATGCTATCTAGAACTGAAAGGGGTTCTTCGGCTGTTTCTACATGAGAACCCTTTGAAGAATCCTTTGAAGAACTATTTAGGTTCCAGGTAGAACCCTTTTGGTTCCAGGTAGAACTCTTTCCAGATAGAACTCGTTCCATATATAACCCTTTGGGTCCCATGTAGAACCCTTTCCACAGAGGGTTCTACATGGAACCCAAAAAGGTTTCTACCTGGAACAAAAACGTTTTTTCTTATGGCAGCTTCTTTTGAACCCTTTTTTCTAAGAGTTTGCTTACCATATGTATCTGTAAGACTGCAGTAGTGAGGTACACTTGGATGTTGTGATATGATATTTGAGGTAAATTAAATTCATACTTTGGTATCTAGGTCATTTCTGAGGCCCAAAGCAACAGCTCTCTCTCTCTCTCTCTCTCTCTCTCTCTCTCTCTCTCTCTCTCTCTCTCTCTCTCGCTCTCTCTCTCTCTTTCTCTCTCTTTCTCTCCCTCTCCCTCTCTCTCTCTCTCTCTCTCTCTCTCTCTCTCTCTCTCTCTCTCTCTCTCTCTCTCTCCTCTCTCTCTCTCTCTCCCTCTCCCTCTCCCTCTCTCTTTCTGCTCTCAGTGTTGCTGGAGTAGTTGTGTGGAACATCAAGGGTCCGCCGTTTCTCACCAACACACACAAGGCCTTGTGCAACTAGTTTCTCATGACAATACATTCATAAACAATAAAGTGTAACACACATTTCATGAACATGAAAACATGTTTCAGGACAGAATATTCACATATCTATTAATGATCTGATGGATTTAATATAGACAGAGGATTCATGTTGGTTAGCAATGGTCTCTATATTCCTGCATAGGGAGACCTTGGACAGATGCATGGAGGGTCTTAAATAATTACAAGACACTTGAGGGTAAGTCAACATGTCCAAAGTTCCTCCGTCATTTCAGGAATACCATGGAATGACCCAATTAATGGCCCTATTCTATTTCAAATAACAAAATCAATGGACAAAAAAGCAACAATAGAATTTTAGCATTCAGCCTTTACCTAGTAGTTTTCCTCATGATTCCATCCAATAATGATATCTTTCAGCGGGTCTTTATTTTGACCACAATGAAGCTAATGACCAAGGAATGTGTGTGACAGTCTTCTCTGCTTACATGCACAAAGAAAACTGTACTTTTCAACGTTTGCACTCTGCATCTGATCTGATGCCGCTGGCTTAAACACCTTTGTCATGCCATTTTGTCCTTCTAATATCTTGGTTCATTACAGAGAGTGTGTGACGTTCATGTATAGCTTCTAATGAGAGGGGAGGAGACATATTTAAATACGTTCTATCCCTTTGGACTTGGACCAAACACACACACACACACACACACACACACACACACACACACACACACACACACACACACACACACACACACACACACACACACACACACACACACACACACACACACACACACACACACACACACACACACACACACACACACACACACACACACACACACACACACACACACACACACACACACACTCACTCACTCACTCACACACACACACACACACACTGCACTCACAAATCTACTCAACGCCATCAAGCTACATAGTCTCTGATCAGAGTATTTTCCATCTCCTCACACGTCTTCATATGTGTTACATTAAGAAGAGGTAATGCTGTCCGTCTCTGGTCAGTCTTCTGGAGGATGGATGCTTGTGGCTTGAGGCAGTTGTTAACAGCACAAACAGGTTGTCGAAACTGTGGATTGACTCTAGCCACTCCGTGAGCAGAAATCCAATCAAATCTGGGTAGAACATTTCTGGAAATCAATAGATATAGGGGCCCAAGTCACTAGTCAATCAGAACTAGTATCCGATCTCTGGGCTGTGTGTGAAATACAGAGAGAGATACAGTGAGAGATGCAGTGGGAGATGCAGTGAGAGATGCAGTGAGAGATACAGTGAGAGATGCAGTGAGAGATGCAATGAGAGATGCAGGGAGAGATACAGTGAGATATGTAGTGAGAGATACAGTGAGAGATGCAGTGAGATATGTAGTGAGAGATGCAGTGAGAGATGCAATGAGAGATACAGTGAGAGATGCAGTGAGATATGTAGTGAGAGATACAGTGAGAGATGCAGTGAGAGAAGCAGTGAGAGATGCAGTCAGAGATGCAATGAGAGATACAGTGAGAGATGCAGTGAGATATGTAGTGAGAGATACAGTGAGAGATGCAGTGAGATATGTAGTGAGAGATGCAGTGAGAGAAGCAGTGAGAGATGCAGTGAGAGATGCAGTGAGATATGTAGTGAGAGATACAGTGAGAGATGCAGTGAGGTATGTAGTGAGAGATGCAGTGAGAGAAGCAGTGAGATATGCAGTGAGAGATGCAGTGAGAGAAGCAGTGAGAGATACAGTGAGAGATGCAGTGAGAGAAGCAGTGAGATATGTAGTGAGAGATGCAGTGAGAGAAGCAGTGAGAGATGCAGTGAGAGATGCAGTGAGATATGTAGTGAGAGATACAGTAAGAGATGCAGTGAGATATGTAGTGAGAGATACAGTGAGAGATACAGTGAGATATGTAGTGAGAGATGCAGTGAGAGATACAGTGAGATATGTAGTGAGAGATACAGTGAGAGATGCAGTGAGATATGTAGTGAGAGATGCAGTGAGAGAAGCAGTGAGAGATGCAGTGAGAGAAGCAGTGAGAGAAGCAGTGAGAGAAGCAGTGAGAGATGCAGTGAGAGATGCAGTGAGAGATGCAGTGAGAGATGCAGTGAGAGATGTAGTGAGAGATGCAGTGAGAGATGCAGTGAGAGAAGCAGTGAGAGATGTAGTGAGAGATGCAGTGAGAGATGCAGTGAGATATGTAGTGAGAGAAGCAGTGAGAGAAGCAGTGAGAGAAGCAGTGAGAGATGTAGTGAGAGATGCAGTGAGAGATGCAGTGAGAGATGCAGTGAGAGATGCAGTGAGAGATGCAGTGAGAGAAGCAGTGAGAGATGTAGTGAGAGATGCAGTGAGAGATGCAGTGAGAGATGCAGTTAGAGATGCAGTTAGAGATGCAGTGAGAGATGCAGTGAGAGATGCAGTTAGAGATGCAGTGAGAGATGCAGTGAGAGATGCAGTTAGAGATGCAGTGAGAGATGCTGTGAGAGATGCAGTGAGAGATGCAGTGAGATATGCAGTGAGAGATGCAGTGAGAGAAGCAGTGAGATATGTAGTGAGAGATGCAATGAGAGATACAGTGAGAGATGCAGTGAGAGATGCAGTGAGAGATGCGTACTATGCAACTGATTTGTATGTATTTCTATTCCAACTATAAAGATGCATTCAAGGGGAATACCGGGGCCATATTGCTCAAAATAGTTACCTAAACTTCACTGGAAGCAAATGTATCTGCATCCGCTGTTGCACCATGCTTGCATCACCTCCCGTTTTTACCATACATAATGATTTAAAGTTGGCCATAAATTGTATATGCTGTGTTGTTAACGGAAAGAAAAAAAAAACATTTACCTGGAAAAGTCATCAAAACATCACAAACTGAAACCGTTTCAGAAAAAAATAATCTGCAACAAACCACACTAAATTGATAGAGCGCAATCAGGAAGAAGATTCTGACAGTTGACAGCTCATGTGAAATGTGAGTGGTGCCCTTGACATCAAACATCCAGAATCAAGATGAAAGTTGATATACTTTTTTCAGAAACATCAATAGTTTTTAATGCATTTTGTTTTAAAGTAAACTTGTGCAGAGTTATTTCGAATGCATTGTCAAATCAAATGTATTCGTCACATCAAGTCAAATCAAATGTTATTTGTCACATGGGCTGAATACAATAGGTGTAGACCTTACTGTGAAATGCTTACTTACAAGCCCTTAATCAACAATACAGTTCAAGAAATAGAGATAAGAAAATATTTACTGAATAAAGTCAAGTAAAAATTTGTTATCAAAAAGTAACACGAGAAAATGACATAGCATAACAAAGCTATATACAAGGGGTACCGGTACCGAGTCAATGTGTGGGCGTACTGGTTAGTCGAAGTGATTTGTATATGTATTCAGGGGTGAAGTGACTATGCATAGATAGTAAACAGCGAGTAGCAGCAGTGTAAAAACAAAGGAGGGTGGTGTCAATGCAAATAGTCTGGGTGGCCTTATGATGAATTGTTCAGCAGTCTTATGACTTGGGGGTAGAAGATGTTCAGGAGCCTAGTTCAAGTTACCTGAGGTTATATGATGCTTGGAAGCTTGTTTGGTTTTAGTGCATTATGATGTGACTGTATTGTTATTCATTTATTGATCTAAATATGTGCAGTTGTCTTGAATGTCGATGTCTTTTTGGGGTGTATCACAAACTTCAAAAACAACATAGATATAAACTAAATGTATTCCTTTGTCACCTTAAATGTCGCAGAACTTAACCAAGCAATCGCTACGAATGCATTTTACCAAAGGCCCTCTCTCCTCTTGCTAATTTAACACTCAACATTAACAATGAGGCACTGAGGTGAATTAAGTTGAGAATCCATTTTTACCCCCAACACAAATATTGACCTGGTGAGTTTGATTATGTCCACAAAGGGAAGGTTTGGTCGAGGCAACACTTTCATTTACATTTGTCTCTCATTAGTTCAACTCTCTACCCAAACCTTGAGAATACATTATCAGACCTTGCCAACTAAAGCACATCGATTTCTTTCTCCTCCACGAAATCATACAAATTACATCTCTTAGGCATAATGCAAGGGAAATGCTCTCGATAGCCGCTCAATCACCGTGTATATTTCAGTGTACTGCATGGCGAAGAGGGACAGCTGTGCAGGAGTCTGGTCAATTACTTCATGTGTGTTTTTGCAGGCCTGTGATTTGGTTAGGTAAGAGCCACTGGGCCTTTTGTTAATTGTTTTTAGAATGACACCTGTTGCTGTTCTATTCAAGATTTGTTGGATTGAAACACACTCATAGGATTACCAGATTACCAGATTACCAGATTACCAGAGGGGACAAACATAATGAGTTGGTAGTCATGAGGTCAACTTTGTGCGAACACACACACACACTTGCATGCTCGCCAAACACGCACCCACACACACCCACACAAAAACACACATTAATGACGCACCAGATCCCCAGCATGTACGATTACCACTGTGGTTAATTGACTGTGTGCACGAATGATTGGGAAAAATCCATATCCTTAATCCTAAAAAAAATCAACGTTGCCTTGGTAGTTTACTGCAGTCATCCAACTCCGCTCTCCCTCCCTCACCTATCACAGCTCTCCCTCCCTCACCTATCACAGCTCTCCCTTCCTCACCTATCACAGCTCTCCCTCCCTCACCTATCACAGCTCTCCCTCCCTCACCTATCACAGCTCTCCCTCCCTCACCTATCACAGCTCTCCCTCCCTCACTTATCACAGCTCTCCCTCCCTCACCTATCACAGCTCTCCCTCCCTCACCTATCACAGCTCTCCCTCCCTCACCTATCACAGCTCTCCCTCCCTCACCTATCACAGCTCTCCCTCCCTCACCTATCACAGCTCTCCCTCCCTCACCTATCACAGCTCTCCCTTCCTCACCTATCACAGCTCTCCCTCCCTCACCTATCACAGCTCTCCCTCCCTCACCTATCACAGCTCTCCCTCCCTCACCTATCACAGCTCTCCCTCCCTCACCTATCACAGCTCTCCCTTCCTCACCTATCACAGCTCTCCCTCCCTCACCTATCACAGCTCTCCCTCCCTCACCTATCACAGCTCTCCCTCCCTCACCTATCACAGCTCTCCCTCCCTCACCTATCACAGCTCTCCCTCCCTCACTTATCACAGCTCTCCCTCCCTCACTTACTCTTACAGGTGATATTCTACAGATCTCTGTGGGATTGTCATCAGCTGTCACCAACGGCAGCAGACCTTAGACCAGCTACAAGATGAGGGATTTCACTGCCCCAAAGACTGAGAATGAGGTGCATTTGAAAACTCTCACTTTCTCTCTCTTTGTATCTCTCACATGTACGCACCTAGCATGCACATACACATGCACACACACACACATACACAAACACACAGACAGACACACACACCTCCTCCCCCGCACACCTCCTCCACCCCCACACACCCCTCCACTCCATGTCTAGCAGCCATCAGGAGACATGGCCCAGGCAGCTGGGCATCACAGCGTGTCTCACTTTCTACAGAGTGTCAGCTCCCCTCAGGCTCTTCAGAGACAAGAAACGAGGCCTGGTTAGCATCTCTGTAGAACTTGATGCCTTACTGATACCGGTTCTGTGCATTCGGAAACCCTTGAATTTTGCACCATTTATTACGCTACAACCTTATTCTAAAATGGATTAAATCATTTTTTTTCCTTCATCAATCTACACACAATACCCCATTAATGACAAAGCAAAAATAGGTTTCTAGATTTCTTTGCAAAATTTATTACAAATAAAAAACAGAATTATCACAATTACGTAAGTATTTAGACCCTTTACTCAGTACTTTGGCAGTGATTTTCATCAAGGATTTCTCAGGAACTTTGCTCCGTTCATCTTTCTCTCGAACCTGACTACTCTCCCTGCCGCTGAAAAACGTCCCCACAGCATGATGCTGACACCACCATGTCTCACCGTAAGGATGGTGACAGGTTTTTTCCAGACGTGACATTTGGCATTCAGGCCAAAGAGTTCAATCTTGGTTTCATTAGACCAGAGAATATTGTTTCTCATGGTCTGTGAGTCTTTAGGTGCCTTTTGGCAAACTCCAAGCGGGCTGTCATGTGCCTTTACTGAGGAATGGCTTCCTTTTGGTCGCTTTACCATAAATACCTGATTGCTGTAGTGCTGCAGAGATGGTTGTCCGTCTACTTCCGGCGCCGACAGAGATGGCCGCCTCGCTTCGCGTTCCTAGGAAACTATGCATTTTTTTTTTTTTGACGTGTTATTTCTTACATTAGTACCCCAGGTCATCTTAGGTTTCATTACATACAGTCGAGAAGAACTACGGAATATAAGATCAGCGTCAACTCACCATCAGTACGACCAAGAATATGTTTTTCGCGACGCGGATCCTGTGTTCTGCCTTTCAAACAGGACAGCGGAATGGATCCCATGCAGCGACCCCAAAAAACGACTCCGAAAAAAGAGGGAAACGAGGCGGTCTTCTGGTCAGACTCCGGAGACGGGCACACCGTGCACGACTCCCTAGCATTCTTCTTGCCAATGTCCAGTCTCTTGACAACAAGGTTGATGAAATCCGAGCAAGGGTAGCATTCCAGAGGGACATCAGAGACTGTAACGTTCTTTGCTTTACGGAAACATGGCTCACTGGAGAGACGCTATCCGAGGCGGTGCAGCCAACGGGTTTCTCCACGCATCGCGCCGACAGAAACAGACATCTTTCTGGTAAGAAGAGGGGCGGGGGCGTATGCCTTATGGCTAACCAGACATGGTGTGATGAAAGAAACATACAGGAACTCAAATCCTTCTGTTCACCTGATTTAGAATTCCTCACAATCAAATGTAGACCGCATTATCTACCAAGAGAATTCTCTTCGATTATAATCACAGCCGTATATATCCCCCCCCAAGCAGACACATCGATGGCTCTGAACGAACTTTATTTAACTCCTTGCAAACTGGAAACCATTTATCCGTAGGCTGCATTCATTGTTGCTGGGGATTTTAACAAAGCTAATCTGAAAACAAGACTCCCTAAATTTTATCAGCATATCGATTGCGCAACCAGGGGTGGAAGAACCTTGGATCATTGTTACTCTAACTTCCGCGACGCTTATAAGGCCCTGCCCGCCCCCCTTTCGGAAAAGCTGACCACGACTCCATTTTGTTGATCCCTGCCTACAGACAGAAACTAAAACAAGAGGCTCCCACGCTGAGGTCTGTCCAACGCTGGTCCGACCAAGCTGACTCCACACTCCAAGACTGCTTCCATCACGTGGACTGGGATATGTTTCGTATTGCGTCAGATAACAATATTGACGAATACGCTGATTCGGTGTGCGAGTTCATTAGAACGTGCGTTGAAGTGTTCACCCCGCTATCATCCAGAAGGCGAGGTCAGTACAGGTGCATCAAAGCTGGGACCGAGAGACAGAAAAACAGCTTCTATCTCAAGGCCATCAGACTGTTAAACAGCCACCACTAACATTGAGTGGCTGCTGCCAACACACTGGAAGTTTATCCCATCTCCACAGAGGAACTCTGGAGGTCTGTCAGAGTGACCATCAGGTTCTTAGTAACGTCCCTGACCAAGGCCCTTCTCCCCCAATTGCTCAGTTTGGCCAGGCGGCTAGCTCTAGGAAGTCTTGGTGGTTCCAAACTTCTTCCATTTAAGAATGATGGAGGCCACTGAGTCCTTGGGTACTTTCAGTGCTGCTGAAATTTTTTGGTACCCTTCCCCAGATCTCTGCCTCAACACAATCCTGTCTCAGAGCTCTACGGACAATTCCTTCGACCTCATGGCTTGGTTTTTGCTCTAACATGCACTGTCAACTGTGGGACCATAGATATTTGTGTACCTTTCCAAATCACGTCCATTCAATTGATTTTTACCACAGGTGGACTCCAATCAAGTTGTAGAAACATCTCAAGGATGATGAATGGAAATAGGATACACCTGAGCTAATTTCAAGTTGTTTATTAAGGGCTTGTAAGTAAGCATTTCACGGTAAAGTCTATACTTATTGTATACGGCGCATGTGACAAGTAAAGTTTGACTTGATTTGATTTGTATACCACACTGTATTACTTCTACAGCTAATACACCTGCATTGCTTGCTGTTTGGGGTTTTAGGCTGGGTTTCTGTACAGCACTTTGTGATATCAGCTGATGTACGAAGGGCTATATAAATGAATTTGACTAGATTTGATTAATTTAAGTACAGGACATGAGACAGGAGTAGAAACTACCGTGGGCATTGTTTACTGCGCTTCACAGGAGAAAACATTCCAAGCATTCCAATGTACGTAAGCAGCGGGGGCGTACTACAGGTGCCCTGACGGGACAAACTAAAATATCAGTATATATATATTTTCCTCACCCTTTACTTTTCAGGAAAAATTTAATATTCACTGTCTTGCATAATATTTTCTTTTTAACATTTCACAGTTCTCTCAATGTAAATACATTTACTTTTCAAAATAACATTTTTTGAACTAGGGAAAGAGGGGTAACTGCCTCAGTACCCAGATGTAACCCTGGGGTGTATTCTGCCCCTATATCAGAGGTTAGTCTGAACTAAACGTTCAACCTTTCAGGGGGTCGTCTTTCTCTTCCTTGGAAATTATGATGTACTGGTGGTGTATGCCCAGATTGGGGTGCAACAGTACCGTGAGTCGGCAAAATTTGTAGGTTGCTGCAATGGATGTTCGGTTGAGGGCTCGTAGTCAATGGTAGGTCACTTGACATGCGTCATCTCTGAGGTTGGTTCCTGGCAAAAATTGATACACGTGTCTCCTTCAGATGATCTCCGTTGTGTGAACTGTGTAGGGCACAGGGCCTGTTTGTGCAACCAATGTTGACGGTATCCACTTTGGACCTTTACAGTGGTTCTGAGCAAGCACTGTCTCTCCAGCTTCTGGCTTTTGCCTTGCTTCATCTCTCCACCTGTGCTCTCTGTTGTGTCTGACCTGTTTAGTCTTTGGTGGTCTCAGGAGGTCGAGCCGTTGTGTCTGTATGACCTGTTTAGTCTTAGGTGGTCTCAGGAAGTCGAGCCGTTGTGTCTGTATGACCTGTCTTTGGTGGTCTCAGGAGGTCGAGCCGTTGTGTCTGACCTGTTTAGTCTTTGGTGGTCTCAGGAGGTCGAGCCGTTGTGTCTGTATGACCTGTTTAGTCTTTGGTGGTCTCAGGAGGTCGAGCCGTTGTGTCTGTATGACCTGTTTAGTCTTAGGTGGTCTCAGGAGGTCGAGCCGTTGTGTCTGTATGACCTGTCTTTGGTGGTCTCAGGAGGTCGAGCCGTTGTGTCTGACCTGTTTAGTCTTTGGTGGTCTCAGGAGGTCGAGCCGTTGTGTCTGTATGACCTGTTTAGTCTTTGGTTGTCTCAGGAGGTCGAGCCGTTGTGTCTGTATGACCTGTTTAGTCTTTGGTGGTCTCAGGAGGTCGAGCCGTTGTGTCTGTATGACCTGTTTAGTCTTTGGTGGTCTCAGGAGGTCGAGCCGTTTTGTCTGTATGACCTGTCTTTGGTGGTCTCAGGAGGTCGAGCCGTTGTGTCTGTATGACCTGTCTTTGGTGGTCTCAGGAGGTTGAGTCGTTGTGTCTGACCTGTTTAGTTTTTGGTGGTCTCAGGAGGTCGAGCCGTTGTGTCTGTATGACCTGTTTAGTCTTTGGTGGTCTCAGGAGGTCGAGCCGTTGTGTCTGTATGACCTGTTTAGTCTTTGGTGGTCTCAGGAGGTCAAGCCGTTGTGTCTGTATGACCTGTTTAGTCTTTGGTGGTCTCAGGAGGTCGAGCCGTTGTGTCTGTATGACCTGTCTTTGGTGGTCTCAGGAGGTCGAGCCGTTGTGTCTGTATGACCTGTCTTTGGAGTCCTCAGGAGGTCGAGCCGTTGTGTCTGTATGACCTGTCTTTGGAGTCCTCAGGAGGTTGAGTCGCGTGCGAAGCTGTCTTTTCATCATGGCTGATGCGGGTGTTTCTGTGTTTCTGTAGGTCAACCGGAAGGTGTTTTGGCGCCTAATGAGGGACCCGTTCCCTTGTGATGATTTTAAACTTCCTCCGTCATCTGGACACATCTTTCAGTGAGGCCGTTCGTTGCAGGGTGATACGGCGCTGACGATGTGCTGAATTCCATTTGCTTCATGAATGATCGGAACTCTTCAGACACCAGTTGGGGGCCATTATCACTAACGAGTTGCGTTGGCAAGCCGAAGAGACTGAAGATTGACCGTAGCTCTTCGATGGTTCTCTCCGCTGAGGTGCTCTTCATCACTGTGACCTCAGGCCATTTACTGTGTGTGTCAACTACGACTGAGAAGATACGATCCTCCAGTGGGCCTGCATAGTCTATGTGGACTCACTGCCAGGGCTCCTCTGAGAAGTCCCATGGGTGTAGTGGCACTAGCTGAGGCATTTTCTCATCTGTTGACATGCATAACATGACTTGGCCTTGTATTCAATAGCTGTCCAAACCTGGCCACCAAAAGCAGCTGTGTACAATTTCCTTAATTCCCACCATGCCACAGTGCCCTGAATGGAGATTTTTAAGCACATGCCTTCTCAGTGGCCTCTCGAAAGCCCCATACCAAGCATCCAGACTCAACTGTGAGCTCGTTCCTCCTTACCAGGTAAGGCTGTCAAAGAGCTCTCCTCCTTTACCACGAGTGACAATGTCCACGACCTCAGAACTTTTTCACTTGGACCAACGTAACTGGGGCGTTCGTCACTTGAAGATTTCGGCCTGGGAGTGCTCAGTGTGTGGGACAGGTAAGGGAAGCCTTGAGAGGGTGCCTACATTGCAGTGCTGCTCAGATCTTCTGTACTTGATGTCGTACTGGTGCCCAGATAAGTCACACCCATTGCTGCACGCGACTGGCTGCGAGTGACGGAATGCCGGTGTGGGGACCAAGGAACGGAGGTGATGGGACTATGGTCCGTCAGCAGTGTGATTCGTCGGCCAAACAGAAACTGATGACATCTCTCAACTCCGTCTTATCTCCGAACACGATGGCGCGTGCTTCACACTCTATCTGTGCATAGGTAACGTCTGTGATGCGAAAGAAATTGGCCTTTCTTTCCATGATGGCATGATGTGTGAGACAACAGCACCAACATCGTAAGGTGATGCATAACATGCCAACTGTAATGGCAAGTTAGGGTTGAAGTGGATGATAGCCTCTGACTGACCTAAGGCTGTTTTCACTTTCTTGAAGGCCTCCTCCACATTTGTCTGTCCACTTCCACTGTTTGCTTTTGTTCCGAAGTTAATGCAGTGGCTTTACCATTTTAACTAGGTTTGGAAAACACTTTGCGTAGTACATCCGCAGAACTAAGAATGATCGCAGCTGACTTATGTTCCATTTGGATGGAGCTTCCACAACGACCTTCACCTTTGATGGCGCCTTGTGGAGCCCTGGAATGTGGGTGAAAGGTACTCAACAGAAGTTTGGGAGGGTTCTTCCGGACCCTCAGACTGTACTCTTCTAGTCTCTGTAGTGTAGTATCCAGATTTCTCAGGTGTTCCTGCTCGTCTTTGACGATGATGAGTAAATCATCGAGTTAACACTGGACCCCAGTGAGCCCACTCAGTATCTGGTCCATAGTTCTCTGAAACCAGACCAGAACTTAGTTGATTCCAGTAGGAAACCTCTGGTACCTGTACAGTCCTTTGTGAGTCACTATGGTCAACAGTTCTAATACTTGTACAGTCCTTTGTGAGTCACTATGATCAACAGTTATTGTGACTCTTGGTCCATATGCATCTGTAGATAGGTGTCACGCCCTGACCATAGAGAGCTTTTATTCTCTATGTTGGTTAGGTCGGGGTGGGATTTAAGGATGGGTTATCTAGGTGAATTATATTTCTATGTTGGCCTAGTATGGTTCCCAATCAGAGGCAGCTGTTTATCGTTGTCTCTGATTGGGGATCATATTTAGGTAGCCATTTTCCCATTGTGCTTTGTGGGATCTTGTCTATGTGAGCATTATATTAGCTTAACGTTTCAGTTTTTCGTTTTTTTGTTGTTTTGATCTTTAAAGTTTTCTATTCCAAAATAAAGGATGGAAACATACCACGCTGCATCTTGGTCCACTCCTTATAACGATTGTGACAATAGGCCTGACATAAGTCTAACTTACTGAATTTCTGTCCTCCAGCTAAACAAGAGAAGAGGTCATAAATGAGGGATAGTGGATATTTTTCAGCAGTCAAGACAGAGTTATTGGTGACTTTGAAATCACCACAGTCTGAGGATCCATCTTTTTTTATGTCTGGAATGACAGGTGTAGGCCATTCACTTCCGTTCACTGGATCCAATACTCCACACTCAACTATTCTGTTTAGCTCAGCTTCAACTTTTGGTTTTATGGCAAATGGGACAGGTCTAGCTTTGAAGCATTTTGGCTTTCTGGTTTTACGGTCAGTTGAACTGTTATGTCCTTTATACTGTCAAGTTCTCCTTTGAACACATCTGAGTTTTTCCTCAATATCAGTTGTCCTCTTTTGGAACCATGTGAATTTCCTGACAGTTTAGTTAGATCTTTTCCAGCCATGTGCATCCTAGCAAAGCTGGAGGGTTGCTTTTCACGACGTAGAGTGGTACCTTTACCTTCTGTTTGTTGAGCTCCACCGTAACAATCACGCTTCCTCTCACTGGAACAACGTTTTCAGCGTCATCTTTGTGGGCTGTAGTGTGAGTACCCGTATCCATTGTCTGAAATGGACAAAACATGCAAAGATTCTTCCCCTTCAGACAGGGTATCACTTTGTTCATCCTCTGTACGCTCCGTTTTATGCACTTTTTATTTGTACTTACTGAAATCTCTTTTCCTTTGTTCAGTACTTTTGTTTGTGTCTTTTTGTTTTTACATGCACGTTCGATGTGACCCTTTCCCCCACAACTTCTGCAGTCTAAGTCTTTGCACCAACACTCCTGTGCCTAGTGACCTGGTTTCCTACAGCGATAGTCACCTACTCTTTTGTTTTTTAAATCCCAAAGACACCTTATGTACTTGGGGCGATGCACTTCGCCGCTGTGCGTCTTTATTTGCCATTTCCATTGACATACTAATTTCTATTGCTCTCTGCAATGTTAAGTTACTCTCAGTCAAAAGCCGTTTCTTAACTGCCTCGTTGCCACACACTAACCTATAACGTACAGTGTCCCTCGGTGATCGCCCAAATTCAAAGTGTTCAGATAACTGTTTCAATACAGCCATAAACTGTGAGATTGACTCCCCCTCATGATTTAGCTTATGAAACCTGAATCTCAAGGCCTCCTGAGTGGTGTAGTGGTCTAAGGCAATGCATCGCAGTGTTAGCTGTGCCACGAGAGATTCGGGTTTGAGCTCTGTCGCAGAGCGGCGGGTCACAATTGGCCCAGTGTCGTCTGGGTTAGGGGAAGGGTTTGACCGGCAGAGATGTCCTTGTCCCGTCACGCACTCCTTTGGTGGGCTGGGTGCTGTACATGGTCGCGAGGTGTACGGTTTTTCCTCCGATACATTGATGTGGCTTGCTTCCGGGTTAAGTGGGCATTGAGTCAAGAAGCAGTGCGGCTTGGTTGGGTTGTGTTTCGGGGGACGCACGGCTCTCGACCTTCGCCTCTCCCGAGTCCATATGGGAGTTGCAGCGATGAGTCAAGACTGTAACTAACAATTCGATACCACGAAACTGGCGAGAAAAAGGGCTAAAAGAAAATAAATTAGATTGAATGCTTTTTCTCCCATAATAGTCAAAAATGTTGACACAGCTACTTCTGCTTTATTTCCATTTGCCAACGCAAAGTACTCCAAACGTTCTGTGTAAGAACTTCATTGCTCCAGATTCATCAAATGTTATATATTTCCAAGCAGTGAAGACAGTTTTGATTTATTATTTTTATTTCTCACACGTTTCAGACGGTCCTTTACTCCCAGCCTTTTGTTTTCTTATTTTCACTCACGGTGACTTCACTTTTTCCCTCAGCAAAACTCTCCCTATCCCTCAAGGCTCTCGTTACTGTGTCATCAGAAGCTAGCTAGGATCACTCAACTGGCTAG
>NC_068424.1:10795499-10855499 GCF_023373465.1 Oncorhynchus keta
CACCTCCTCCCTGTAGGCCGTCTCGTCGTTGTTGGTAATCAAGCCTACCACTGTTGTGTCGTCCGCAAACTTGATGATTGAGTTGGAGGCGTGCGTGGCCACGCAGTCGTGGGTGAACAGGGAGTACAGGAGAGGGCTCAGAACGCACCCTTGTGGGGCCCCGTGTTGAGGATCAGCGGGGAGGAGATGTTGTTGCCTACCCTCACCACCTGGGGCGGCCCGTCAGGAAGTCCAGTACCCAGTTGCACAGGGCGGGGTCGAGACCCAGGGTCTCGAGCTTGATGACGAGCTTGGAGGGTACTATGGTGTTGAATGCCGAGCTGTAGTCGATGAACAGCATTCTCACATAGGTATTCCTCTTGTCCAGGTGGGTTAGGGCAGTGTGCAGTGTGGTTGAGATTGCATCGTCTGTGGACCTATTTGGGCGGTAAGCAAATTGGAGTGGGTCTAGGGTGTCAGGTAGGGTGGAGGTGATATGGTCCTTGACTAGTCTCTCAAAGCACTTCATGATGACGGAAGTGAGTGCTACGGGCGGTAGTCGTTTAGCTCAGTTACCTTAGCTTTCTTGGGAACAGGAACAATGGTGGCCCTCTTGAAGCATGTGGGAACAGCAGACTGGTATAGGGATTGATTGAATATGTCCGTAAACACACCGGCCAGCTGGTCTGCGCATGCTCTGAGGGCGCGGCTGGGGATGCCGTCTGGGCCTGCAGCCTTGCGAGGGTTAACACGTTTAAATGTCTTACTCACCTCGGCTGCAGTGAAGGAGAGACCGCATGTTTCCGTTGCAGGCCGTGTCAGTGGCACTGTATTGTCCTCAAAGCGGGCAAAAAGTTATTTAGTCTGCCTGGGAGCAAGACATCCTGGTCCGTGACTGGGCTGGATTTCATCTTGTAGTCCGTGATTGACTGTAGACCCTGCCACATGCCTCTTGTGTCTGAGCCGTTGAATTGAGATTCCACTTTGTCTCTGTACTGACGCTTAGCTTGTTTAATAGCCTTGCGGAGGGAATAGCTGCACTGTTTGTATTCAGTCATGTTGCCAGACACCTTGCCCTGATTAAAAGCAGTGGTTCGCGCTTTCAGTTTCACGCGAATGCTGCCATCAATCCACGGTTTCTGGTTAGGGAATGTTTTTATCGTTGCTATGGGAACGACATCTTCGACGCACGTTCTAATGAACTCGCACACCGAATCAGCGTATTCGTCAATATTCCCATCTGACGCAATACGAAACATGTCCCAGTCCACGTGATGGAAGCAGTCTTGGAGTGTAGAGTCAGCTTGGTCTGACCAGCGTTGGACAGAGCTCAGCGTGGGAGCCTCTTGTTTTAATTTCTGCCTGTAGGCAGGGATCAGCAAAATGGAGTCGTGGTCAGCTTTTCCGAAAGGGGGTCGGGGCAGGGCCTTATATGCGTCGCGGAAGTTAGAGTAACAATGGTGCGTATTCCACATTTGGATCGTTGGGGGGGGGGGGATACAAAAGGCCGTCCTCCAGATCACAAGGCATTGTTCTGAACATTGGGGGTACAAAAGGCCGTCCTCCAGATAACAAGGCATTGTTCTGAACATTGGGGGATACAAAGGCCGTCCTCCAGATCACAAGGCACTGTTCTGAACATTGGGGGGGGATACAAAAGGCCGTCCTCCAGATCACAAGGCATTGTTCTGAACATTGGGGGGGTACAAAAGGCCGTCCTCCAGATCACAAGGCACTGTTCTGAACATTGGGGGATACAAAAGGCCGTCCTCCAGATAACAAGGCATTGTTCTGAACATTGGGGGGGTACAAAAGGTCGTCCTCCAGATCACAAGGCACTGTTCTGAACATTGGGGGATACAAAAGGCCGTCCTCCAGATCACAAGGCATTGTTCTGAACATTGGGGGGGGGATACAAAAGGCCGTCCTGCAGATCACAAGACATTGGAGCATAGGCAAGTCATTTTGATTCCCAGTTATATTGTTTACAAAAAGATTTTACAAAATAGAAATTGTGTGAGTAATAATAGGATCAAAAGGTAGTTTACATTGTTGAATGGATATATCAGTGAAGACTACCTCTTCCAGGGCAATAGGAGACAACATATTTTCTCTCTATCCTCAGCCTGTAGGCAGAAGAATCATGTCCAAACCAATTTAGGATGGGGAGAAATACTAGAGCCTGAAGAAAAACAATTGGACGTTTTGGTACAGATAGTCCTCCTATGTCTTTCCCTCTTTGTAAATGTTGAAATATTATCTGGGATCGTTTACCTTAAAAATGTTGAAACCGTACTGTGAATTTTATCCCAATGACCAGATGGGGGAGAAATGGGAAGAATTCAACTCCAGAAATTCAGCCATGGCAATATATTCATTCAAAAAATCGATATTCTACCTGTTAAGGAAACGTGGATATTATTCCATCTACTGAGATCAGATTGAATTGATTTAAGCATTCTGTTAAAGTTTCTGGAAATGGTTTTATCTAAAGAAGGCAATGTATCGACTTCCAAATATTTACAGTGCCTTGCAAAATAATTCATCCCCTTTGACGTTTTTCGTATTTTGTTGATTACAACCTGTAATTTAAATGCATTTTTATTTGGATTTCATGTAATGAACATACACAAAATAGTCCAAATTGGTGAAGTGAAATTTAAAAAAGTACTTTTCAAAAATTTCAACAACAGAAAAATGGAAAGGTGGTGTGAGCATATGTACTCACCACCTTTGCTATGAAGCTCCTAAATAAGATCTCGTGCAAGTAATTACCTTCAGAAGTTAAATAAAGTCCACCTGTGTGCAATCTAAGTGTCACGTGACCTGTCATATGATCTCAGTATATATACACCTGTTCTGAAAGGCCCCAGAGACTGCAACACCACTAAGCAAGGGGCACCATGAAGACCAATGAACTCTCTGAACAGGTCAGGGACAAAGTTGTGGAGAAGTACATATCAGGGATGGGTTATAAAAAATATCAGAAACTTTGAACATCCAACCGAGTACCATTAAACTGCTACTGCTAAAGACACACTTGAGTGGTTTAAGGGGAAACATTTAAATTTCTTGGATTGGCCTTGTCAAAACCCAGACCTAAATCCAATTGAGAATATGTGGTATGATTTAAAGTTCGCTGTAGAGCAGTGGAACCCATCCAACTTGAAGGAGCTGGAGCAGTTTTGTCTTGAAGAATGGACAAAAATCCCAGTGGCTATATGTACCAAGCTTATAGAGACATACCCCAAGAGACTTGCAGCTGTAATTGCTGCAAAAGCCGGATCTACAAAATATTGACTTTGGGGGGGTAAATAGTTATGAACGCTCAAGTTTTCCATTTGTTTTGTCTTATTTCTTGTTTGTTTCACAATAAAAAAAAGATTTTGCATCTTCAAAGTGGTAGGCATGTTGGGTAAATCAAATTATACAAAGATATTTTTTAATTCCAGGGTGTAAGGTAACAAAATAGGAAAAATGCCAAGGGGGGTGATTACTTTCGCAAGCCACTGTAAAATGGGAAACAATTGTGATTCCATAAGTAGAGATCGAGTCCTCCATTGGGGCATACAGAGGCAGTAGAGCTGATTTGGTTAGATTACATTCCATAATTTGAGATTATGGCGATTTTATCTATGATCTTCAATGTGTTAATGAGCAATTGAGATACTTCAATGTCTACATATAGTAAAATATTGTCTGTGTATAATGAGATGATGTGATCAGTATATTTTAGTGAAATTGGTGTTATTTCCTTCGATTGACAAAGTGCCTGGGCCAGATGTTCCATCTATAATAAAAAGGTGAAAATTAATCACCTTGTCTGCTGCTTCTAGTGATTCTGAACGGAGCAGAGCAGATATTACCTGTTATAATTATGGCTGAGGGATTGGCATATAGCATTTTAATCTAATTAATATAATTGAAGCCATGTCCCATGTGTTCCAAGACAGACCAGAGATATGACCATTCTAGTCTATTAAAGCTTTTTATCTGCATTGAGAGATAATACATCCCAAGGACCTGTTGTCTCTGATGAAGCATTTAAGATATGTGGACTGTATCCCAATCGACAATGATGCAGCATTTAAGATATGTGGACTGTATCCCAATCGACAATGATGCAGCATTTAAGATATGTGAACTGTATCCCAATCGACAATGATGCAGCATTTAAGATATGTGGACTGTATCCCAATCGACAATGATGCAGCATTTAAGATATGTGGACTGTATCCCAATCGACAATGATGCAGCATTTAAGATATGTGGACTGTATCCCAATCGACAATGATGAAGCATTTAAGATATGTGGACTGTATCCCAATCGACAATGATGCAGCATTTAAGATATGTGGACTGTATCCCAATCGACAATGATGCAGCATTTAAGATATGTGAACTGTATCCCAATCGACAATGATGCAGCATTTAAGACATCTGAAAGTCGACGAAGGTTATCTGAGGATAAACGCTTTTTAACAAACCTGCTTTGTCTTGAGACGGGACGACAACATTTTTGAAAACAGTTTAATGTCTGTGTTTATTAAAGATAGTGGGTGATAGTGAAATCACTGGGTGGCAGCCTTACCTTTTTGTTAATAAAAGTTAAAATTGTGCTCTATTCACATCTCTCCCAAATGAACCTTTGTGAACGGCTGCATTAATCATTTCAAGCAATAGTGGACCTAACTGATTCCAAAATGTTAAATAAAAGCTCAGGAGGAATACCATCCCATCCAGATGATTTACCTTTATTCTTGTTATCTAATGCCCTTTCGAGTTCATTGAGAGAGATTTGGGCTCCCAGCGAGGTGGATAGAAGAAGAGTTCTTAATTATTTTAGAAAGGACTTAGTACTGCTTGGTGTGGATTTATAATCAGAGGTGTACAGTTCTTTATAGAAGCAGGATAATCTTTGACTGATTCATTTGGGTTCCGATAGTAATTCCCGTGTTTCAGTTGTATTATTTGTTAAATAACCTTTGGTGGCATCCCAAAGAATCCGGGGGTCATCGACTGCATTTTTATAAATCATTATAAATTAATTTAGTTCAATTTCAAATTGATCTCGGAATGTAGGATTTTGTAGGATGTAGGAAATGTTGAAATGTCATCTTGTGTCTCTTTTTGGAGATTCTGACATTTGTTGGCAGTAGTAAGTGTGGGTGAAGATAATATGATTTATTATTATTATTATTTGTGAGAACGATGTATGCCTGTTGTAGTAGAAAGTGTACTCTTTTGTTAAGGATTATGTACTCGCCAGGCATGAATGAGGTTGTAATCAGAGAGTATATACTGGAGACCCATGGTTGTGCGTGGATTGTCATTTGTTTTATTAGATTTGTCCCGCATGTCCAAAATGGCATTCATGTCTGTCCCAATAAGCAGATGTAATTCAGGTAATTCTAACAATATGCTGTTCAGATAATCAGAAAAATTAGGATCATATGAATTTGGAGCGTACATATTAATAAATGCACTTTTCTTTCCTTTAAGGACAAATGTAAGAAAGGTTATTCTGACTTCTTGGTCTTTGCTTTTACCCAAGATGGTGAATTAGGGTTTGTTATGTATCATTATGATGAACACCTTTAGTTGTGTTTGGGGCTGATGAAAAGGCAGCCAGTTTGTGTAAATAGTTTTCTGTTCTCTGTGCGTCTTTTTGGAACAGGTGTGTTTCTTGGAGCATTGCTATATCAACATGGTTTATTGTAGCATTGCTATATCAACATGGTTTATTGTAGCATTGCTATATCAACATGGTTTATTGTAGCATTGCTATATCAACATGGTTTCTTGTAGCATTGCTATATCAACATGGTTTCTTGTAGCATTGCTATATCAACATGGTTTCTTGTAGCATTGCTATATCAATGGTTTCTTGGAGCATTGCTATATCAACATGGTTTCTTGTAGCATTGCTATATCAATGGTTTCTTGTAGCATTGCTATATCAATGGTTTCTTGGAGCATTGCTATATCAACATGGTTTCTTGTAGCATTGCTATATCAATGGTTTCTTGGAGCATTGCTATATCAATGGTTTCTTGGAGCATTGCAATATCAACATGGTTTCTTGGAGCATTGCTATATCAACATGGTTTATTGTAGCATTGCTATATCAACATGGTTTATTGTAGCATTGCTATATCAACATGGTTTCTTGTAGCATTGCTATATCAACATGGTTTCTTGTAGCATTGCTATATCAATGGTTTCTTGGAGCATTGCTATATCAATGGTTTCTTGTAGCATTGCTATATCAATGGTTTCTTGTAGCATTGCTATATCAATGGTTTCTTGTAGCATTGCTATATCAATGGTTTATTGTAGCATTGCTATATCAATGGTTTCTTGTAGCATTGCTATATCAATGGTTTCTTGGAGCATTGCTATATCAACATGGTTTCTTGTAGCATTGCTATATCAACATGGTTTCTTGTAGCATTGCTATATCAACATGGTTTATTGTAGCATTGCTATATCAACATGGTTTCTTGTAGCATTGCTATATCAATGGTTTCTTGGAGCATTGCTATATCAATGGTTTCTTGGAGCATTGCTATATCAATGGTTTCTTGTAGCATTGCTATATCAATGGTTTCTTGGAGCATTGCTATATCAATGGTTTCTTGTAGCATTGCTATATCAATGGTTTCTTGGAGCATTGCTATATCAATGGTTTCTTGGAGCATTGCTATATCAATGGTTTCTTGGAGCATTGCTATATCAATGGTTTCTTGGAGCATTGCTATATCAATGGTTTCTTGTAGCATTGCTATATCAATGGTTTCTTGTAGCATTGCTATATCAATGGTTTCTTGTAGCATTGCTATATCAATGGTTTCTTGTAGCATTGCTATATCAATGGTTTCTTGGAGCATTGCTATATCAACATGGTTTCTTGTAGCATTGCTATATCAACATGGTTTATTGTAGCATTGCTATATCAACATGGTTTCTTGTAGCATTGCTATATCAACATGGTTTCTTGTAGCATTGCTATATCAACATGGTTTATTGTAGCATTGCTATATCAACATGGTTTCTTGTAGCATTGCTATATCAATGGTTTCTTGGAGCATTGCTATATCAATGGTTTCTTGGAGCATTGCTATATCAATGGTTTCTTGGAGCATTGGTATATCAATGGTTTCTTGGAGCATTGCTATATCAATGGTTTCTTGGAGCATTGCTATATCAATGGTTTCTTGTAGCATTGCTATATCAATGGTTTCTTGTAGCATTGCTATATCAATGGTTTCTTGTAGCATTGCTATATCAATGGTTTCTTGTAGCATTGCTATATCAATGGTTTCTTGGAGCATTGCTATATCAATGGTTTCTTGTAGCATTGCTAAATCAATGGTTTCTTGTAGCATTGCTATATCAACATGGTTTCTTGTAGCATTGCTATATCAATGGTTTCTTGTAGCATTGCTATATCAATGGTTTCTTGTAGCATTGCTATATCAACATGGTTTCTTGGAGCATTGCTATATCAATGGTTTCTTGGAGCATTGCTATATCAATGGTTTCTTGGAGCATTGCTATATCAATGGTTTCTTGGAGCATTGCTATATCAATGGTTTCTTGGAGCATTGCTATATCAATGGTTTCTTGTAGCATTGCTATATCAATGGTTTCTTGTAGCATTGCTATAGCAATGGTTTCTTGGAGCATTGCTATATCAATGGTTTCTTGGAGCATTGCTATATCAATGGTTTCTTGGAGCATTGCTATATCAATGGTTTCTTGTAGCATTGCTATATCAATGGTGTCCTTCTAGGAGATCAAGACAGCTGCAATGTTTAATAGGACCGTTTAGGCTTTTCAAATTCCAAGAGAAAATAGTTAGCATTGTCATTGTTTTTTTTTCAATCAAATAATCTAGTATTAATGATATAATTATTATCTTTATTGTTATGGATGTGATGGACGTGAAACAAGAAGTAGGACACACAGGAAAACCCACTCATTGGTCTAAAGATCTCATACAAGCTTAATTAAATAGTACCCTCAAAACACCAGTCTCAACGTCAACAGTGACGAGGTGACTCCGGGATGCTGCTCTTCTAGGCAGAGTTGCAAAGAAAAAGCCATTTCTTAGACTGACAAATAAAAAGAAAAGATGAAGATGGGCAAAATAACACAGACACTGGACAGAGGAACTCTGCCAAGAAGAGCAGCATCCCGGAGTCGCCTCTTCACTGTTGACGTTGAGACTGGTGTTTTGCGGGTACTATTTCATGTAGCTGCCAGTTGAGGACTTGTGAGGCGTCTGTTTCTCAAACTAGACACTCTAAAGTACGTGTCCTCTTGCTCAGTAGTGGACCAGGAGTTTCTATTCTGGTTAGAACAAGTTTGCGTGAAGGGAGTAGTACACAGCGTTGTACGAGATCTTCAGTTTCTTGGCAATGTCTCGCATGGAATAGCCTTCATTTCTCAGAACAAGAATATGCTGATGAGTTTCAGAAGAAAGTTCTTTGTTTCTGGCCATTTTGAGCCTGTATTTGAACCCACAAATGCTAATGCTCTAGATACTCAACTAGTTTAAAGAAAGGCCAGTTGTATTGCTTCTTTAATCAGGACAACAGTTTTCAGCTGTGCTAACATAATTGCAAAAGGGTTTTCTAATTATCAATTAGCCATTTAAAATTATGAACTTGGATTAGCTAACACAACGTGCCATTGGAACACAGGAGTGATGGTTGCTGATAATGGACCTCTGTAAGCCTATGTAGATATTCCATTAAAAATCAGCCATTTCCAGCTACAATAGTGATTTACAACATTAACAATGTTGACAATGTATTTCTGATCAATTTGATGTTATTTTAATGGACCAAAAAATGATTTCAAAAAGAAGGACATTACGAAGTGACCCCAAACTTTTGAACAGTAATGTATGTGTGTCTGTCTGTATTTATACTGCATGTATTTATGTACTGTATGTATACATGTTTGCATCTACAGTTGAAGTTGGAAGTTTACATACACCTTAGCCAAATATATTTAAACTCAGTTTTTCAAAACTCCTGACATTTAATCCGAGTAAAAATTCCCTGGTCTAAATAAAATTAGAGTGAATAATTTATTTCAGCTTTTATTTATTTCATCACATTCCCAGTGGGTCAGAAGTTTACATACACTCAATTAGTATTTGCTAGAAATGCCTTTAAATTGTTTAACTTGGGTCAAATGTTTTGGGTAGCCTTCCACAAGCTTCCCACAATAAGTTGGGTGAATTTTGGCCCATTCCTCCTGACAGAGCTGGTGTAACTGAGTCAGGTTTGTAGGCCTCCCTGCTCACACATGCTTGAGGTCAGGGCTTTGTGATGGCCACTCCAATACCTTGGCTTTATTGTCCTTAAGCCATTTTGCCACAACTTTGGAAGTATGCTGGGGTCATTGTCAATTTGGTAGACCCATTTGCGACTAAGCTTTAACTTCCTGACTGATGTCTTGATGTTGCTTCAATATATCCACTTAATTTTCCTTCCTCATGAAGCCATCTATTTTGTGAAGTGCACCAGTCCCTCCTGCAGCAAAGCACCCCCACAACACGATGCTGCCACCCTCGTGCTTCACGATTGGGATGGTGTTCTTCGGCTTGAAGCCCTCACCCTTTTCCTACAAACATAACGATGGTCAATATGGTCAAACAGTTCTATTTTTGTTTCATCAAACCAGAGGACATTTCTCCATGTGCAGTTGCAAACCATAGTATGGCTTTTTTATTGCGGTTTTGGAGCACTAGCTTCTTCTTTGCTGAGCGGCCTCTCAGGTTATGTCGATATAGGACTCGTTTTGCTCTGGTATAGATACTTTTGTACCTGTTTCCTCCAGCATCTTCACAAGGTCCTTTGCTGTTGTTCTGAGATTGATTTGCACTTTTCGCACCTAAGTACGTTCATCTCTAGGAGACAGAACACGTCTCCTTCCTGAGCGGTATGATGGCTGCGTGGTCCAATGGTGTTTATACTTGCGTACTATTGTTTGTACAGATTTTTTTAAAACATTTTATTTCACCTTTATTTAACCAGGTAGGCAAGTTGAGAACAAGTTCTCATTTACAATTGCGACCTGGCCAAGATAAAGCAAAGCAGTTCGACAGATACAACAACACAGAGTTACACATGGAGTAAAACAAACATACAATCAATAATACAGTATAAACAAGTCTATATACAATGTGAGCAAATTAGGTGAGAAGGGAGGTAAAGGCAAAACAGGCCATGGTGGCAAAGTAAATACAATATAGCAAGTAAAACACTGGAATGGTAGTTTTTCAATGGAAGAATGTGCAAAGTAGAAATAAAAATAATGGGGTGCAAAGGAGCAAAATAAATAAATAAATGAAATACAGTTGGGAAAGAGGTAGTTGTTTGGGCTAAATTATAGGTGGGCTATGTACAGGTGCAGTAATCTGTAAGATGCTCTGACAGTTGGTGCTTAAATCTAGTGAGGGAGATAAGTGTTTCCAGTTTCAGAGATTTTTGTAGTTCGTTCCAGTCATTGGCAGCAGAGAACTGGAAGGAGAGGCGGCCAAAGAAAGAATTGGTTATGGGGGTGACAAGAGAGATATACCTGCTGGAGCGTGTGCTACAGGTGGGAGATGCTATGGTGACCAGCGAGCTGAGATAAGGGGGGACTTTACCTGGCAGGGTCTTGTAGATGACATGGAGCCAGTGGGTTTGGCGACGAGTATGAAGCGAGGGCCAGCCAACTAGAGCGTACAGGTCGCAATGGTGGGTAGTATATGCGGCTTTGGTGACAAAACGGATTGCACTGTGATAGACTGCATCCAATTTGTTTAGTAGGGTATTGGAGGCTATTTTGTAAATGACATCGCCAAAGTCGAGGATTGGTAGGATGGTCAGTTTTACAAGGGTATGTTTGGCAGCATGAGTGAAGGATGCTTTGTTGCGAAATAGGAAGCAAATTCTAGATTTAACTTTGGATTGGAGATGTTTGATATGGGTCTGGAAGGAGAGTTTACAGTCTAACCAGACACCTAAGTATTTGTAGTTGTCAGAGCCATCCAGAGTAGTGATGTTAGACAGGCGGGTAGGTGCAGGTAGCGATCGGTTGAAGAGCATGCATTTAGTTTTACTTGTATTTAAGAGCAATTGGAGGCCACGGAAGGAGAGTTGTATGGCATTGAAGCTTGCCTGGAGGGTTGTTAACACAGTGTCCAAAGAAGGGCCGGAAGTATACAGAATGGTGTCGTCTGCGTAGAGGTGGATCAGAGACGCACCAGCAGCAAGAGCGACCTCATTGATGTATACAGAGAAGAGAGTCGGTCCAAGAATTGAACCCTGTGGCACCCCCATAGAGACTGCCAGAGGTCCGGACAGCAGACCCTCCGATTTGACACACTGAACTCTATCAGAGAAGTAGTTGGTGAACCAGGCGAGGCAATCATTTGAGAAACCAAGGCTGTCGAGTCTGCCGATGAGGATGTGGTGTCTGACAGAGTCGAAAGCCTTGGCCAGATCAATGAATACGGCTGCACAGTTATGTTTCTTATCGATGGCGGTTAAGATATCGTTTAGGACCTTGAGCGTGGCTGAGGTGCACCCATGACCAGCTCTGAAACCAGATTGCATAGCAGAGAAGGTATGGTGAGATTCGAAATGGTCGGTAATCTGTTTGTTGACTTGGCTTTCGAAGACCTTAGAAAGGAATGGTAGGATAGATATAGGTCTGTAGCAGTTTGGGTCAAGAGTGTCCCCCCCTTTGAAGAGGGGGATGACCGCAGCTGCTTTCCAATCTTTGGGAATCTCAGACGACACGAAAGAGAGTTTGAACAGGCTAGTAATAGGGGTGGCAACAATTTCGGCAGATCATTTTAGAAAGAAAGGGTCCAGATTGTCTAGCCCGGGTGATTTGTAGGGGTCCAGATTGTTCAGCTCTTTCAGAACATCAGCTGAATGGATTTGGGAGAAGGAGAAATGGGGAAGGCTTGGGCGAGTTGCTGTTTGGGGTGCAGTGCTGTTGACCGGGGTAGGAGTAGCCAGGTGGAAAGCATGGCCAGCTGTAGAAAAATGCTTATTGAAATTCTCAATAATGGTGGATTTATCAGTGGTGACAGTGTTTCCTATCTTCAGTGCAGTGGGCAGCTGGGAGGAGGTGTTCCTATTCTCTATGGACTTTACAGTGTCCCAGAACTTTTTTGAGTTAGTGTTGCAGGAAGCAAATTTCTGCTTGAAAAGCTAGCCTTGGCTTTTCTAACTGCCTGTGTATAATGGTTTCTAGCTTCCCTGAACAGCTGCATATCACGGGAATGTTCGATGCTAATGCAGAACGCCATATGATGTTTTTGTGATTGGTTAAGGGCAGTCAGGTCTGGGGAGAACCAAGGGCTATATATGTTCCTGGTTCTAAATTTATTGAATGGGGCATGTTTATTTAAGATGGTTAGGAAGGCATTTTTTTAAAATATCCAGGCATCCTCTACTGACGGGATGAGATCAATATCCTTCCAAGATACCCCGGCCAGGTCGATTAGAAAGGTGTGCTCACTGAAGTGTTTCAGTGAGCGTTTTACAGTGATGAGTGGAGGTCGTTTGACCGCTGACCCATTACGGATGCAGGCAATGAGGCAGTGATCGCTGAGATCTTGGTTGAAGACAGCAGAGGTATATTTAGAGGGGAAGTTGGTTAGGATGATATCTATGAGGGTGCCCGTGTTTAAGGCTTTGGGGGGGGGTACCTGGTAGGTTCATTGATAATTTGTGTGAGATTGAGGGCATCAAGTTTAGATTGTAGGATGGCTGGGGTGTTAAGCATGTTCCAGTTTAGGTCGCCTAGCAGCACGAGCTCTGAAGATAGATGGGGGCCAATCAGTTCACATATGGTGTCCAGAGCAAAGCTGGGGGCAGAGGGTGGTCTATAGCAGGCGGCAACAGTGAGAGACTTGTTTTTAGAGAGGTGGATTTTTAAAAGTAGAAGTTCAAATTGTTTGGGTACAGACCTGGATAGTAGGACAGAACTCTGCAGGCTATCTTTGCAGTATATTGCAACACCGCCCCCTTTGGCAGTTCTATCTTGTCTGAAAATGTTGTAGTTTGGAATTCAAATTTCAGAATTTTTGGTGGTCTTCCTAAGCCAGGATTCAGACACGGCTAGAACATCCGGGTTGGCAGAGTGTGCTAAAGCAGTGAATAGAACAAACTTAGGGAGGAGGCTTCTAATGTTAACATGCATGAAACCAAGGCTATTACGGTTACAGAAGTCATCAAAAGAGAGCGCCTGGGGAATAGGAGTGGAGCTAGGCACTAAAAGCAATAAGAATTGGTCGTCTAGAACGTCTGGAACAGAGAGTAAAATGAGGTTTCTGGGGGCGATAAAATAGCATCAAGGTATAATGTACAGACAAAAGTATGGTAGGATGTGAATACAGTGGAGGTAAACCTAGGTATTGAGTGATGAAGAGAGAGATATTGTCTCTAGAAACATCATTGAAACCAGGAGATGTCATTGCATGTGTGGGTGGTGGAACTAATAAGTTGGATAAGGTATAGTGAGCAGGACTAGAGGCTCTACAGTGAAATAAGCCAATGAACACTAACCAGAACAGCAATGGACAAGACATATTGACATTAAGGAGAGGCATCCTTAGTCGAGTGATCAAAAGGGTCCGGTGAGTGGAGAGGTTTGTTGGGGGTCACGGCGATTTAGACAGCTAGCCAGGACATCGGTAGCAAGCTAGCATAGGATGGAGGTCTGTTTTTAGCCACCTCTTGCGTTCCGTCAGTAGATTAGTGGGGTTCCGTGTAGTAGAGGGGATTAATCCAAATCACACAACAACAAATAAATAAAAACAATAGATAGTTATAGAGGCCCAAGAAGAAACATAATAATAATAAAAATAAATAAATTGTCCGATTGTCTATTCTGAGAGCAGCCGGTAAGACAGCTAACGGTTAGCAGGCCGCAGATGGGCGTTCAGGTAACGTCGCGACGGAGGAGCCAGTTGGATCTCCTTCGGGTAGATAGCGTCGGCAGTCCAGTTGTGAAGGCCCGGTGGGGCTCCGCGTAGGCAGTAAAACGGGTCCGGATAGGTGACTGCAGCCCAGGAGTGATTGAAGGAGCTCAGGAGTGATTGACGGAGCTGGCTAGCTCCGGAGTAATTGATGTTTGCTCCGGAATCGACGAAAGCAGATAGTCACACGGATAGCAGCTAGCTAGCTGTGAGATCCGGGTATGAATGTCCAGAGAGCAGTTGAAATCCAGGGACATGGAGAGAAAAAAGGTCTGGTATGTTCCGTTCCGAGCCGCGCTGCGCGTACAAAACTGGCGATAGATTTTCGAGCTAAAGGATAGGTGATGATCACAAACCGTGGTTAGCTGAATACTAACGATTTGCCAGTAAAGAAGCGAACTAGCTTCTGAACTAGCTTCTGATTAGCTACTGGATTAGCTTCTGGGCTAGCTCCTGGCTAGCTTCTGGCTAGTTTCTGGCTAGCTTCTTGGAGTTTCTGGCTAGCTTCTTGGAGGATTGCAGATTTGAGGTAAATAATACTTATTTATAAATATAAATTGGTGAGGCGGGTTGCAGGAGAGTGTTTTGAAGATGAGTTGATGGAAAATAAAAATAAAATGTACGTGAAAAAAGTTGTAAATATATATATATACAGGACATGACAAGACGAGGACAAAAGACGTCTGAACTGCTATGCCATCTCGCTGAATCATTTGTTTCAGTTGTATAAGGTATCCATTGATGAACGTGGTACCATCAGGATTTAGAAATTGCTCCCAAGGATGAACCAGGCTTGTGGAGGTCTACAATTTTTTTTCTGAGGTCTTTTGATTTTCCCATGATGTCAAGCAAAGAGGCCCTGAGTTTGAAGGTAGGCCTTGAAATACATCCACAGGTACACCTCCAATTGACTCAAATTATGTCAATTAGCCTATCAGAAGCGTCTAAAGCCATGACATCATTTTCTGGAATTTTCCAAGCTATTTAAAGGCACAGTCAACTTAGTGTATGTAAACTTCTGACCCACTGGAAATGTGATACTGTGAATTATAAGTTAAATAACCTGTCTGTAAACAATTGTTGGAAAAGTGACTTGCGTCAGGCACAAAATAGGTGTCCAAACAGACTTGCCAAAACTATAGTTTGTTAACAAGAAATGTGTGGAGTGATTGAAAAACGAGTTTTAATGACTCCAACCTAAGTGTATGTAAACTTCAACTTTGTATGTATGTATGTATGTGTAACAGTATACTTTTAAACCGTCCCCTCGCCCATACCCGGGCGCGAACCAGGGACCTTCTGCACACAACGACAACAGTCACCCTCGAAGCATCGTTAACCCATCGCTCCACAAAAGCCGCGGCCCTTGCAGAGCAAGGGGAAATACTACTTCAAGGTCTCAGAGCAAGTGTCGTAACCGATTGAAACGCTATTTAGCGCACACCGCTAACTAAGCTAGCCGTTTCACATCCGTTACATATGTATGTATGTATGTATGTATGTATGTATGTATGTATGTATGTATGTATGTATGTATGTATGTATGTGTATATGTATGTATGTATGTATGTGTGTGTGTGTGTGTGTATGTGTGTGTGTGTGTGTGTGTGTGTGTGTGTGTGTGTGTGTGTGTGTGTGTGTGTGTGTGTGTGTGTGTGTGTGTGTACTGTATGTGTGGGTGTACTGTGTGTGTGTGTGTACTGTTTGTGTGTGTGTGTGTGTGTGTGTGTGTGTGTGTGTGTGTGTGTGTGTGTGTGTGTGTGTGTGTGTGTGTGTGTGTGTGTGTGTGTGTGTGTGTGTGTGTGTACTGTATGTGTGGGTGTGTGTGTGTGTGTGCTGCCTTCCTGTGACACCTCATACAACCTCTGCCCTCTGCAAAACACAGATACACACCCATGTGACCCCATGCACAAAATACACAGGCCACACCTTAACTATAATATAACACCTCTCATGCTCTCTGCCATTACATTTTCCCTGACCAGCCTAATTGCTGCATATTTGGCCAGGAATAATGACACCAATCTTTCCCAATCATTTTTGGATTGAGGCAAGTCATCTGACCAATTTTGATGGAGTAAAATAATGCTTGTTATTTGAAATTTTACGGTTAAATGATGTCTTTAATATTGTCACATCCGAACACACACGACAACATTGACTTTCTGACACCAATGTATAAATCATCAAATAAAGGCTCATGTGGTCATTTTTCCTGGTGCCATGAGAGATCTCGTTGTGAAGAGCAGTTTTTTTCAGAGGTAAATTGCTGATTTTCCTTTGCTCTTCCTTTATGAACGGAACCTTTGGCCCTCTGAGAATCCGGGCTTTTGAGCAATATACTTTTATTGCAGCTAATGCTCCGAGGTAAAAACCTCAACAACATCTGTTCCCCTGGCACCATAATTAATCAATACATTTTTAATCATGCTTGAATCAATAGCGGGGGGAGCTATTTCTGAGTGAAAAGGAAAACATTGATTAGTAAATGGGAAGAAAATTGGCCGCTGAGCTCTGAATGTCCTCTTTTTGAATTTAGTTACACAACATAATATCCTGACCTGTCGACTGCCATTATCTCTTTGTGTCCCTAGTAAGAAACCGACTTGCAGGTCCTTGCAAACGGCAAAGAGCACAATTTAAATATTTATCTGTACATTTCATATCACATATACTCTGGTGGCTATAAAGTGAGATTAAAAGGGCTATTTGTGAGTTTTTTCACTTGTGCGTAATGTATTAGATGTGATTGGGGAACTTTTTTATGGCCTGCACTTTGTCTGCATTTTAATAGGGAGGTATGAGAGTAGTTTTGCCTGGTGTTCCTCTCTCCAGTTCATCAAACCCACCATGAATACCAATGGAGCGAGAGAGGGAGAGAGAGAGAGAGAGAGAGAGAGAGAGAGAGAGAGAGAGAGAGAGAGAGAGAGAGAGAGAGAGAGAGAGAGAGAGAGAGAGAGAGAGAGAGAGAGAGAGAGAGACAGAGAGAGAGAGACAGAGAGAGAGAGACAGAGAGAGAAAGGGCAGTCAAAGTGCTTTGATGTAAAATAAAAAAAGAAAGAAAATAGTCAATAGGCCCACCGTGTCTTGGTATTACTTCAACTCCCTTTAAATTTCACCTTTATCCACTAACTCTCTATATTTCACCTTTATCCACTATAACTCCCTCTATAATTCACCATTATCATCTTTAACTCCCTTTATTGTCACCTTTATCCTCTATAACTCCCTTTATATATAATCCTTATCCAATTTCACTCCCATAATATTTCCTTTATCCACTAACTCTCTTTTCACCATTATTCAGTTTATGTCCCTCTATAATTCACCTTTGTCCACTAACTTTCTATATATACATCACCTCTATCCACTACTTCTTATGGCTGGGGGCAGTATTGAGTAGCTTGGATGAATAAGGTGCCCAGAGTATACCGCCTGCTACTCAGGCCCAGTTGCTAAAATATGCATATTATTAGTAGATTTGGATGGAAAACACTCAGAAGTTTCTAAAACTGTTTGAATGATGACTGTGAGTGTAACAGAACTCATATGGCAGACAAAAACCTGAGAGAAAATCCAACCAGGAAGTGGGAAATCTGAGGTTTGTAGGTTTTCAAGTCATTGCCTATCAAATATACAGTGTCTATATTGCACTTCCTAAGGCTTCCACTAGATGTCAACAGTCTTTAGATCCTTGTTCGATGCTTCTACTGTGAAGGAGGGGGAATGGGAGCTGAATGAGTCAGAGGTCTGCCAGAGTGAGCTGATCACACGCGCTCACGTGAGAGTGAGCGCTGTTCCATTGCAATTCTACAGACTAAGGAATTCTCCGGTTGGAACATTATTGAAGATTTATGAATAAAACATCCTAAAGATTGATTCTATACTTCGTTAAACATGTTTCTACGAACTGTAATATGACTTTTCTTCTGAACTTTTGCCTGGACATGCCCGCGCGTCATGAGTTTGGATTGTGTACTAAACGTGCAAACAAAAAGGAGGTATTTGGACATAAATGATGGACTTTATCGAACAAATCAAACATTTATTGTGGACCTGGGATTCCTGGAAGAGCATTCTGATGAAGATCTTCAAATGTAAGTGAATATTTATAATGCTATTTCTGACTTTGTTGACTCCACAACATGGCGCATATCTGTATGGCTTGTTTTGTTATCTGAGCGCTGTACTCAGATTATTGCATGGTGTGCTTTTTCGGTAAAGCTTTTTTGAAATCTGACACAGCGGTTGGATTAAGGAGAAGTTTATATAAAGTTCCATGCATAACAGGTGTATCTTTTATCAATGTTTATTATGAGTATTCCTGTAAATTCTGCAAAATCACTGGATGTTTTGGATGCAAAACATTACTGAATGTAACGCGCCAATCTAAACTGAGATTTTTCGATATAAATATGAACTTTATCGAACAAACCATGCATGTATTGTGTAACATGAAGTCCTATGAGTGTCATCTGATGAGGATCATAAAAGGTTAGTGATTAATTTTATCTCAATTTCTGCTTTTTGTGACTCTTCTCATTGGCTGGAAAAAATGGCTGTGTTTTTCTGTGACTAGGTGCAGACCTTAACATAATCGTTTGGTCTGCTTTCATCGTAAAGCCTTTTTGAAATTGGAAACTGTAGTGGAATTAACAAGTTTATCTTTAAAATGGTGTGAAATACTTCTATGTTTGAGGAATTTTAATGATGAGATTTCTGTTGTTTTGAATTTGGCGCCCTGCACTTTCACAGCTGGCGGGTTACACACTGCATTGGCAGGATAGAGCAGCAGACAAGGGGTGGCGGTCTATGTATATTTGTAAACAACAGCTGGTGCACGATATCTAAGGAAGTCTCGAGGTTTTGCTCACCTGAGGTAGAGTATCTCACGATAAGCTGTAGACCACACTATCTACCTAGAGAGTTTTCATCTGTATTTTTCGTAGATGCCTACATACCACCACAGTCCGGTGTTGGCACTAAGACTGCACTCAATGAGCTGCATACCATCATAAGCAAACAGGAAACTGTTCATCCAGAGGTGGCGCTTCTAGAGGCCGGGGACTTTAATGCAGGGAAACTTAAATCTGTTTTACTTCATTTCTACCAGCATGTTAAATGTGAAACCAGAGGGAAAAACTCTAGTCTATCTTTACTCCACACATTGAGACGGGTACAATGCTCTCCCTCACCCTCCATTTGGCAAATCTGACCATGATTCTCAACCCCCTGATTCCTACTTACAAGCTAAAATGTAAGCAGGAAGCACCAGCACCACGGTCAATAAATAAGTGGTCAGATGAAGCAGATGCTAAGCTACGGGACTGTTTTTCTAGCACAGACTGGAATATGTTCCGAGATTCCCGGTGGCATTGAGGGGTACACCACATTAGTCACTGGCTTCATCAATAAGTGCATCGATGATGTCATCCCCACAGTGACAGTACGTAAACACCCCATCCAGAAGCCATGGATTACAGGCAACATCCGCACTGAGCTAAAGGGTAGAGCTGCAGCTTCCAAGAAGCGTGACTCTAACCCGGAAGCTTATAAGAAATCCCGCTATGCCCTCAGACGAACCATTAAACAGGCAAAGTGTCAATACAGGAATAAGATCGAATCATACTACACCGGCTGCAATGCTAGTCGGATGTGGCAGGGCTTGCAAACTATTACAGACTACAAAGGGAAGCACAGCCGAGAGCTGCCCAGTGACACGAACCTACCAGACGAGCTAAATCACTTCTATGATCACTTCGAGGCAAGTAACACTGACACATGCATGAGAGCACCAGCTGTTCTGGATGACTGTGTGATCACGCTCTCCGCAGCCGACATGAGTAAGACCTTTAAACAGATCAACATTCACAAGGCTGCAGGGCCAGACGGATTGCCAGGACGTGTACTCCGAGCATCCGCTGACCAACTGGCAAGTGTCTTCACTGACATTTTCAACCTCTCTCTGTCTGAGTCTGTAATACCAACATGTTTCAAACAGACCACCATTGTCCCTGTGCCAAAGAACACTAAGATAACCTGCCTAAATGACTACAGACCTGTAGCATTTACATCTGTAGCCATGAAGTGCCTTGAAAGGCTGATCATGGCTCACATCAACAACATTATCCCAGAAACTCTAGATTAACTCCAATTTGCATACCACCCCAACAGATCCACATATGATGCATCTCAATTGCACTCCACACTTCCCTTTTACACCTGGACAAAAGGAACACCTAAGTGAGAATACTAATCATTGACTACAGCTTAGCATTCAACACCATACTGTCCTCAAAGCTCATCACACAGCTAAGGACCCTGGAACTAACACACCTCCCTCTGCAACTGGATCCTGGACTTCCTCTCAGCCACCACCAGGTGGTAAGGTTAGGAAAAAACACATCCACCACGCTGATCCTTACCACGGGACCCCTCAGGGGTAAGTGCTCAGTCCACTCCTTTACTCTCTGTTCACTCATAACTACACGGCCAGGCACAACTTCAACACCATCATTACGTTTTCTGATAACACAACAGTGGTAGGTAGGCCTGACCACCAAAAACTACAAGAAAGCCTTTAGGGAGGATGTAAGAGACCCCCAGGACAACAACCTCCCCCTCAATGTAATCAAGACAAAAGGAGATGATTGTGGACTACAGGAAATGGAGGACCGAGAACACTCCCAATCTCATCGATGGGGCTGTAGTGGAGCAGGTTGAGAGCTTCAAGTTCCATGCTGTCCACATCACTGTCATGACGTTGGCCTGGGGATAGATTTATGGCAGTCATAAATACCTCTTCCCCCCTTTTTCCTCTCTCCACCCTACTGATGTTACATTTGCAAACACCTTGGTTAACATAGAGATTATGGGAACATCAGAAGGTGGGGGGAAATGAACTATATTCTGGTATTCCGACCAATTGAACATATGTGGTGTTACTTAATTAATATCATGTCAGTTCGGTTGTCATCTGAGACATTCTCATCAATGATAAGATGATATAAACTCTACAGTGGAAAGTCTACACATCAGAGTTATCGGATTCAGATGGAATTGTTGTTCAATTTAATTGTTTGAACGTGAAATTATTTGTGATGGGATGAAATGTGATTTTAGCTTATAAAATGTGAGATTTGGGTTTTCATGAGTGAATTAGGCCTGACTCAGTGGCCCGCCCACATGAAGAGACATAGGTTGTAAACTATGAAACACACCCCTTTTCTCCCTTCCTAAATAAAGCCTTGACGACAATATAACCTCCTGTTCCGAGGATGTGAGGACGACGGTACTATGTCAGAATGGTTCAGATAATAACTACAGAATGAAGCCAACATCAGCGTGAGCTTTGGTTGCGAATGGTATGAACTTTGAACTCTTATTCACTACAGAAGTGATACCTCCTAGCCGTTGAGTTAGCAACAGCAGCTGCAAATGCAGGTTAGGAAGGAACAGACAGAGTATCCCGTCTACCACACAACAACGTTACTACAACGTATCCAATTTACCAGCAGATACATTCTTACAAGGACAAAGGACTCGGTTGGGCAACACGTCCTTCCATCTACCACCAACCTACCAAAGCACACCTAAATATTTATTGCATTTTCCTTTTCCAAATGGGTGGTAATTTAGAATGCATATGATACTGTATTTATGATAGCACAGCTTTGCCCTTTGTTCCTCAGTCTTCCTGCTCTTTCACTCAAACCTAGCCCCTTTTCGTGTGTAACAAGCTGTCATATTGTAACGGCGTTCTTCGTTTGTGGAAAGAGAGTCGGACCGAAATGCAGCGTAGTGGTTACTCATGACTTTAATAGAAAGGAAAAAAGCGATACATGAAATAACGATACAAAATACAAAACAACAAACGGACTGGCAGATCTGGAAGATCATGGCTAACTGGCGGATCCTGGCTGACTGGCGGATCCTGGCTGACTGGCGGATCCTGGCCGACTGGCAGATCCTGGCCGACTGGCAGATCCTGGCCGACTGGCACTTCTGGCGGATCCTGGCTGACTGGCAGATCCTGGCCGACTGGTGGATCCAGGCTGACTGGTGGATCTAACTGATCCTGACAGACTGGCGGCGCTGGGCAGACTGGCGGCGCTGGGCAGACTGGCGGCGCTGGGCAGACTGGGAGCACTTGCGGCGCTGGGCAGGCGGGAGACTCCGGCAGCGCAGTAGAGGAGAAAGGCTCTGGCTGAGCTAAACAGGCGGGAGACTCCAGCAGCGCAGGAGAGGAGAAAAGCGCTGGCTGCGCTGAACAGGCGAGGCGCACTGAAGGTCTGGTGCGTGGTGCTGGAACTGGTGGTACTGGATCGAGGACATGCACAGGCAGCCTGGTGCGTGGAGCTGCTACCGGAGGACTGGAGTGTGGAGGTGGCACAGGATGGGCTAGACCATGAAGGCGTACTGGAGATCTTGAGAGCAGTGTTGGCACAGGACGTGCAAGGCTAGGGATGTGCACAGGAGGCTTAGTGCGTGAGGCTGGCACATTTTTCACCAGCCGACTAACACGCACCTCAGGACGAGTATGGAGCGCTGACCCAGGTGCCATTAAATCCCCGACACGTTCCGTCGGACGAATATCGTATCTAAAGCACCATACTAGCAACTCCCTCATTACTCTCTCCTCCACTTTCTCCATTAACTCCTTCACAGTCTCTGCTTCGCTCACCTCTAACACCGGCTCTGGTTCTGGTCTCCTCCTTGGCTCCTCACGATAAACAAGGAGAGTTGGCTCAGGTCTATCTCCTGACTCAGCCATACTCTCCCTGAGCCCCCCCCCCCAAGACATTTTTGGGGCTGGTTCTCAGGCTTCCATCCGCTACGCCGTTCTGCCTCCTCATATCTGCGCCTCTCAGCTTTCGCCGCCTCCAGTTCTTCCTTGGGGCGGCGATATTCTCCAGGCTGAGCCCAGGGTCCTTTACCGTCCAGTTCTTCCTCCCATGTCCATTTCTCCAGGTGGTGCAGCCTCTCCCACTGCAGCTGCTCTTCACGATTAACAGGGAGAGTAGGCTCAGGTCTGACTCCTGACTCTGCTACTCTCTCCCTGAGCCCCCCCCCAATAAATATTTGGGGGTGACTTTCGGGTTTCGCTCTGCGCCGACGTGTCTTTCTTTTTGACTCCATTCACCTATAGCCCTCTTCGCATTGCTCCAGCGAATCCCACGCGGGCACCTGCACTCTCTCTGGGTCGTCCGCCCACCTGTCGATTTCTTCCCACGTCGTATACTCCATGCCTCTGCTGTCCATAACTTCCTCCTTTCGCTGCTGCCTGTTAACACACTGCTCAGTCCGAGTGTGGTGGGTGATTCTGTAACGGCGTTCTTCGTTTGTGGAAAGAGAGTCGGACCGAAATGCAGCGTCGTGGTTACTCATGACTTTAATAGAAAGGAAAAAAGAGATACATGAAATAATGATACAAAATACAAAACAACAAACGGAACGTGAAACCTATTACAGCCTATCTGGTGAAACTACACAGAGACAGGAACAACCACCCACAAAATCCAAAGCGAAACCCAGGCTACCTAAATACGGTTCCCAATCAGAGACAACGAGAATCACCTGACTCTGATTGAGAACCGCCTCAGGCAGCCAAGCCTATACAACACCCGTACTCAACCATAATCCCAATAATACAAAAACCCCAATACGAAATACAACAACATAAACCCATGTCACACCCTGGCCTGACCAAATAATAAACAAAACACAAAATACTAAGACCAAGACGTGACACATATCTGTTCCGCCTGCTAGGGCCGTTTTCATTTATGGAGTAATTTGTAATCAAGTTATGATTAATTATGTGTACGTGTAATTCTGTGTGATTAGTTAGGTATTTAGTAAATCAATAATTAAACCCAATTGTGTATTGCTGATTCAACTTGTTAGCCAGGGTTCGTGAAGATAACCAAGAATTTACAACATTCAGATCAGACTGAATTAAAGTGACGATTAATATGGACTGCTATTGATGTAAAATATTACTTAAGAGTTTATTCGGAAGATAACAGCTCTATAAATATTATTTTGTGGTGCCCCGACTCTCTAGTTAATTACATTTACATGATTAGCTCAATCAGGTAATATTAATTACGGATAAATTATTTTATAGAATAGCATGTCATATCACTTAATCCAGCATAGCCAAAGACACGTCATCACCAACAAACTAACATGGTCCAAGGACACCAAGACAGTCGTGAATAGGGCATGACAAAACCTATTCCCCCCCAGAAGAAATTAAAAGATTTGGCATGGGTCCTCAGATCCTCAAAAGTTTCTACAGCTCCACCATCAAGAGCATCACTGCCTGGTATGGCAACTGCTCGGCCTCAGAGGGTATGCGTACGGCCCAGTACATCATTATATTTCACCTTTATTCACTTTAACTCCCTTTATAGTCACCTTTATCTACTATAACTCCCTTTATAATCACCTTTATCCACTATAACTCCCTTTATAATCACTTTTATCCACTATAACTCCCTTTATAATCACCTTTATCCACTATAACTCCCTTTATAATCACCTTTATCCACTATAACTCCCTTTATAATCACCTTTATCCACTATAACTCCCTTTATAATCACTTTTATCCACTATAACTCCCTTTATAATCACCTTTATCCACTATAACTCCCTTTATAATCACCTTTATCCACTATAACTCCCTTTATAGTCACCTTTATCTACTATAACTCCCTTTATAATCACCTTTATCCACTATAACTCCCTTTATAATCACCTTTATCCACTATAACTCCCTTTATAATCACCTTTATCCACTATAACTCCCTTTATAATCACCTTTATCCACTATAACTCCCTTTATAATCACCTTTATCCACTATAACTCCCTTTATAATCACCTTTATCCACTATAACTCCCTTTATAATCACCTTTATCCACTATAACTCCCTTTATAGTCACCTTTATCCACTATAACTCCCTTTATAATCACCTTTATCCACTATAACTCCCTTTATAATCACCTTTATCCACTATAACTCCCTTTATAGTCACCTTTATCTACTATAACTCCCTTTATAATCACCTTTATCCACTATAACTCCCTTTATAATCACTTTTATCCACTATAACTCCCTTGCCAATTCACCTTTTTCCAGTGTTCCATTCGTTTTTTTCATTTGGAACATTTCAAGCTATGGAAAATTACATGTAATCCCATACATTTTACACTCTATATTTCACCCTGACAAAATTATTGAGTTCCCTGTTTAGGTCTGTTTATCAGAATAAATCACTCATTGCTCAGAAATGCATGATTGGTAATGTGGCGTCCACAACGTTATTATTTTAAATATAACCTATGACCTCATAGTCAAGAGTACTACTTATGTACAATTCAATACCATGTGTAATGTTTCCCTGTTAAGAATTCATGCCGATGTTTACTAATGGCTTGCACTAAGCCCATCCAGCCCGACTCGCTCATCTCTCAGAATGCTGTTTGGAGAAAACATGTTTTACATTTTTGTCCTAGAATACTAATTTCAGCTCCGCAACGTGGTGCGAATGGAGGCCTATTATTTCGCCACCATCGTAGATGTTTGCATCAGCCTGTGAATTAGGCAGCTTCCTGTTAGGTCACAAGCTGCTACAGGATAGAAGTCTGTGAGACTCCTGTTGGCAGACCAGCACAGCCATCACCATAGAGACACAGTGTTTTGGTAGCTAGTTAGTGTTTTCCCCCAGTGCATGTGTCATTACACTGTGGAATCCCTTCGCCAAGCCCTTCTGATGAAAATCCTGCAGAAATAAACTACCCTGGTGGTGTGAGTCAATATGTGACACACACAAAGCACAAGCTTGCAACCACACGCACTGCCATGCATACACACACAGACACAATACAGACGTCTTTTACTGTCGTCATTTCATGTCAAGTGTGTCTGTCACCTGTATCAGGAGGATTACCAAAGGGAATAATAGGTATCTATCAGATTTAAACTCAACAAAAAAAGAAAAGTCCCTGTCTTTCAAAAACAAATAACTTCACAGATCTTCATTGAAAAGTGTTTCAACACTGTTTCCCATGCTTGTTCAATGAACCGTAGCGTCCCACCTGGCCAACATCCGGTGAAATTGCAGAGCGCAAAATTCAAACTACAGTAGAATAAACATTTACCTTTTATAAAATAACAAGTGTAATACATCAAAATAAAGCTTAACTTCTTAATCCAGCCGCTGTGTCAGATTTCAAAAAGGCTTTACGGTGAAAGCAAACCATGCGATTATCTGAGGACAGCGCCCCACCTATAAACACATGAAAAAAATATTTCAACCAGGCAGGTGCGACACGAAAGTCAGAAATAGCGATTTAAAAAATGCCTTACCTTTGATGATCTTCTTCTGTTGGCACTCCAAAAGGTCCCAGTTACATCACAAATGGTCGTTTTCTTCTTTATATCCATACAAACTCAGTTTAGCTGGCAAGCTTCAGTCAATAATCCACCCAGTTTCCATGAGCATAAAAAAATGCATACAAAATCGATCCAAAACATTACTAATAAACTTTTCCAAACAAGTCAAACAACATTTAAAATCAAACCTTAAGTACCCTAATACGTAAATAAAATTTACAATTTAAGAATCGTTATTGTCTTTGCGGAGAAAAATACCAAAGAACGAGCTCTTTTCCACGCTCTTGGAAACACTACAGCCAAATGGGAGCCACCTAGAAAAATACAATTTCTGGCTCATTTTTCAAAATACCAGCCTGAAACTCTTTCTAAAGACTGTTGACATCTAGTGGAAGCCCTAGGAACTGAAATGTGGGAGGACTTATAATAAAAGTGATAGCCATTGAAAATAGGGGTAGGCTCTTATTTTTTGGGATGGTTTGTACTCGGGGTCTCACCTTCCATATCAGTTCTGTTATACTCACAGACATGATTGTAACACTTTTAGAAACTTTAGAGTGTTTTCTATCCAAATATATCATATGCACATCCTAGCTTCTGGGCCTGAGTAACAGGCAGGTTACTTTGGGCTTTTCATCCTGACGTCAAAATACTGCCCCCTATCCCAAGAGAGGATGAACAATTAATGAACATGCACCTGTGGAAAGGTCGTTAAGACACTATAAGCTTACAGATGATAGGCAATTAAGGTCACAGTTATGAAAACTTAGGTCACTAAAGAGGCCTTTCTCCTGACTCTGAAAAACACAAAAAGAAACATGCCTTAGACCTTGCTGCAAGGAGGCATGAGGTCTGCAGATGTGGCCAGGGCAATACTTTGTAATGTCCGTACTGTGTGACGCCTAAGACAGCGCTACAGGGAGACAGGACGGACAGCTGATTGTCCTCGCAGTGGCAGACCACATGTAACAACACCTGCACAGGTACATGCGAACATCACACCTGCGGGACAGGTATAGGATTGCAACAACAACTCCCCAAGTTACACCAGGAACGCACAATCCCTCCATCAGTGCTCAGACTACCCAACAATAGGTTGAGAGAGTCTGGACTGAGGGCTTATAGGCCTGTTGTAAGGCAGGTCCTCACCAGACATCACCGGAAACAACGTTGCCTATGGGCACAAACCCACCGTCACTGGATCAGACAGGACAGGCAAAAAGTGCTCTTCACTGAAGAGTCACGGTTTTCTCTCACCAGGGGTGATGGTCGGATTCACGTTTATCATCAAAGGAATGAGCGTTACACCGAGGCGTGTACTCTGGAGCGGGATCGATTTGGAGGTGGAGGGTCCAGCATTGTCTGGGGCAGTGTGTCACAGCATCATCGGACTGAGCTTCTTGTCATTGCAGGCAATCTCAACACTGTGCGTTAAAGAGAAGACATCCTCCTCCCTCATGTGGTACCCTTCCTGCAGGCTCATCCTGACATGACCCTCCAGAATGACAATGCCACCAGCCATACTGCTCGTTCTGTGAGTGATTTCCTTCAAGACAGGAATGTCAGTGTTCTGCCATGGCCAGCGAAGAGCCCGGATCTCAATCCCATTGAGCACATCTGGGACCTGTTGGATCGGAGGGTGAGGGCTAGGGCCATTCCCCCCATAAATGTCCTGGAATTTGCAGGTGCCTTGGTGAAAAAGTGGGGTAACATCTCATAGCAATAACTGGCAAATTTGGTGCAGTCCATGAGGAGGAGATGCACTGCAGTACTTAATGCAGCTGGTGGCCACACATTGTTCAGGGACACATTGTTACATTTCTGTTTGTCACATGTCAGTGGAACTTGTTCAGTTTATGTCTCAGTTGTTGAATCTTATGTTCCCACAAATATTTACACGTTAAGTTTTCTGAAAATAAATGCAGTTGACAGTGCGAGGACGTTTCTTTTGTTGCTGAGTTTAGGTGTATCTCTCTCTCTCTCTCGCGCTCTCAGTCTCTCAGTTCAAGGGCTTTATTGGCATGGGAAACATGTTAACATTTCCAAAGCAAGTGAAGCAGATAATAAACAAAAGTGAAGTAAACAACATACATTTACAGTAAACATTCCATTCACAGAAGTTCCAAAAGAATAAAGACATTTCAAATGTCATTTTATGTCTATATACGGTGTTGTAACGATGTGCAAACAGTTCAAGTACAAAGGGGAAAGTTAATAAACATAAATATGGATTGTATTTACAATGGTGTTTGTTCTTGCCCTTTTCTTGTGGCAACCTCTCTCACTCAGAAAAAAATTGCCAGGGGCTAGGCCAGACTGTGAGGGCCATCCTCTGTGTGAACTCATCAAATCAAATCAAATATTATTTGACAAATGCTTAATTACAAGCTCTTAATGGACAATGCAGATTTAAGAAAAAAGTGTTAAGAACGTATTTACTAAAATAAATTAAAGTCAAAAATATTTAAAATAATTAATTAATAAAAATACAAAAAACAGTAGCTAGGCTATATAGAGAGGGAACCGTACAGAGTCAATGTGCAGGGGCACCTGTTAGTCGGGGCAATTGAGGTAATATTTACATGTAGGTAGAGGTGACTATGCATTGTAATAAACAGAGAGTAGCAGCAGTGTAAAACATGGTGGGTGGGGTGGGGACAATGCAAACAGTCTGCGTAGCCATTTTATTAGCTCTTCAAGATTGTTATGGCTTGGGGATAGAAGCTGTTAAGAAGCCTTTTGGACCTAGACTTGGTCAAGGTATGAATCGGACCAAGGCACAGCGTGGTATACGTACATTCATTATTATTATAAGAATGAACACTGAACAAACTATACAAAATAACAAAATGACACGATAACACATGAAACTAGTACATGATCAATAACACATTAAACTACTACATGATCAATAACACATACAACCACAACATGATCAATAACACATTAAACCACTACATGATCAATAACACATTAAACCACTACATGATCAATAACACATTAAACCACAACATGTTCAATAACAACACATTCAACCTACTCATGATCAATAACAACATATTAAACTAACACATGATCAATAACAACACATGAAACCACTACATGATCAATAACACATTAAACTTATTCATGATCAATAACAACATATTAAACTAACACATGATCAATAACAACACATGAAACCACTACATGATCAATAACACATTAAACTTATTCATGATCAATGACAACATATTAACCTTCTTAACAGCTTCTATCCCCAAATTCTGAGATTTCCATACCCAACTATAACATCTTCCGTCAAGATAGAACTGCCAAAGGGGGAGGAGTTGCAGTCTACTGCAGAGATAGCCTGCAAAGTAATGTCATACTTTCCAGGTCCATACCCAAACAGTTCGAACTACTAATTTTGAAAATTACTCTCTCCAGAAATAAGTCTCTCACTGTTGCCGCCTGCTACCGACCCCCCTCAGCTCCCAGCTGTGCCCTGGACACCATTTGTGAATTGATCGCCCCCCATCTAGCTTCAGAGTTTGTTCTGTTAGGTGACCTAAACTGGGATATGCTTAACACCCCGGCAGTCCTACAATCTAAGCTAGATGCCCTCAATCTCACACAAATCATCAAGGAACCCACCAGGAACAACCCTAACCCTGTAAACAAGGGCACCCTCATAGACGTCATCCTGACCAACTGGCCCTCCAAATACACCTCCGCTGTCTTCAACCAGGATCTCAGCGATCACTGCCTCATTGCCTGTATCTGCTACGGAGCCGCAGTCAAACGACCACCCCTCATCACTGTCAAACGCTCCCTAAAACACTTCTGTGAGCAGGCCTTTCTAATCAACCTGGCCCGGGTATCCTGGAAGGACATTGACCTCATCACGTCAGTTGAGGATGCCTGGTCATTCTTTAAAAGTAACTTCCTCACCATTTTAGATAAGCATGCTCCGTTCAAAAAATGCAGAACTAAGAACAGATACAGCCCTTGGTTCACTCCAGACCTGACTGCCCTCGACCAGCACAAAAACATCCTGTGGCGGACTGCAATAGCATCGAATAGTCCCCGCGATATGCAACTGTTCAGGGAAGTCAGGAACCAATACACGCAGTCAGTCAGGAAAGCTAAGGCCAGCTTCTTCAGGAAGAAGTTTGCATCCTGTAGCTCCAACTCCAAAAAGTTCTGGGACACTGTGAAGTCCATGGAGAACAAGAGCACCTCCTCCCAGCTGCCCACTGCACTGAGGCTAGGTAACACGGTCACCACCGATAAATCCATGATTATCGAAAACTTCAACAAACATTTCTCAACGGCGGGCCATGCCTTCCGCCTGGCTACTCCAACCTCGGCCAACAGCTCCGCCCCCCCCGCAGCTACTCGCCCAAGCCTCTCCAGGTTCTCCTTTACCCAAATCCAGATAGCAGATGTTCTGAAAGAGCTGCAAAACCTGGACCCGTACAAATCAGCTAGGCTTGACAATCTGGACCCTCTATTTCTGAAACTATCCGCCGCCATTGTCGCAACCCCTATTTACCAGCCTGTTCAACCTCTCTTTCATATCGTCTGAGATCCCCAAGGATTGGAAAGCTGCCGCAGTCATCCCCCTCTTCGAAGGGGGAGACTCCCTGGACCCAAACTGTTACAGACCTATATCCATCCTGCCCTGCCTATCTAAGGTCTTCGAAAGCCAAGTCAACAAACAGGTCACTGACCATCTCGAATCCCACCGTACCTTCTCCGCTGTGCAATCTGGTTTCCGAGCCGGTCACGGGTGCACCTCAGCCACACTCAAGGTACTAAATGATATCATAACCGCCATCGATAAAAGACAGTACTGTGCAGCCGTCTTCATCGACCTTGCCAAGGCTTTCGACTCTGTCAATCACCATATTCTTATCGGCAGACTCAGTAGCCTCGGTTTTTCGGATGACTGCCTTTCCTGGTTCACCAATTACTTTGCAGACAGAGTTCAGTGTGTCAAATCGGAGGGCATGCTGTCCGGTCCTCTGGCAGTCTCTATGGGGGTGCCACAGGGTTCAATTCTCGGGCCGACTATTTTCTCTGTATATATCATTGATGTTGCTCTTGCTGCGGGCGATTCCCTGATCCACCTCTACGCAGACGACACCATTCTATATACTTCCGGCCCGTCCTTGGACACTGTGCTATCGAACCTCCAAACGAGCTTCAATGCCATTACAACACTCCTTCCGTGGCTGCTGCTCTTAAACGCTAGTAAAACCAAATGCATGCTTTTCAACCGATCGCTGCCTGCACCCGCATGCCCGACTAGCATCACCACCCTGGATGGTTCCGACCTTGAATATGTGGACATCTATAAGTACCTAGGTGTCTGGCTAGACTGTAAACTCTCCTTCCAGACTCATATCAAACATCTCCAATCGAAAATCAAATCAAGAGTCGGCTTTCTATTCCGCAACAAAGCCTCCTTCACTCACGCCGCCAAACTTACCCTAGTAAAACTGACTATCCTACCGATCCTCGACTTCGGCGATGTCATCTACAAAATTGCTTCCAACACTCTACTCAGCAAACTGGATGCAGTTTATCACAGTGCCATCAGTTTTGTCACTAAAGCACCTTATACCACCCACCACTGCGACTTGTATGCTCTAGTCGGCTGGCCCTCGCTACATATTCGTCGCCAGACCCACTGGCTCCAGGTCATCTACAAGTCCATGCTAGGTAAAGCTCCGCCTTATCTCAGTTCACTGGTCACGATGGCAACATCCATCCGTAGCACGCGCTCCAGCAGGTGTATCTCACTGATCATCCCTAAAGCCAACACCTCATTTGGCCGCCTTTAGTTCCAGTACTCTGCTGCCTGTGACTGGAACGAATTGCAAAAATCACTGAAGTTGGAGACTTTTATCTCCCTCACCAACTTCAAACATCTGCTATCTGAGCAGCTAACCGATCGCTGCAGCTGTACATAGTCTATTGGTAAATAGCCACCCATTTTCACCAACCTCATCCCCATGCTGTTTTTATTTATTTACTTGTCTGCTCTTTTGCACACCAATATCTCTACCTGTACATGACCATCTGATCATTTATCACTCCAGTGTTAATCTGCAAAATTGTAATTATTCGCCTACCTCCTCATGCCTTTTGCACACAATGTATATAGACTCCCCTTTTTTTCTACTGTGTTATTGACTTGTTAATTGTTTACTCCATGTGTAACTCTGTGTTGTCTGTTGAGACTGCTATGCTTTATCTTGGCCAGGTCGAAGTTGCAAATGAGAACCTGTTCTCAACAAGCCTACCTGGTTAAATAAAGGTGAAATAAAAATTTTTTAAACATTTAAAATAAAACCTACTACATGATCAATAACAACACATTAAACTAACACATGATCAATAACACATTAAACTTATTCATGATCAATAACAACATGTTAACCTACTACATGATCAATAACACATACAACTACTACATGATCAATAACACATACAACTAGTACATGATCAATAACACATACAACTAGTACATGATCAATAACACATACAACTAGTACATGATCAATAACACATACAACTAGTACATGATCAATAACACATACAACTAGTACATGATCAATAACACATACAACTAGTACATGATCAATAACACATACAACTAGTACATGATCAATAACACATACAACTAGTACATGATCAATAACACATACAACTAGTACATGATCAATAACAACACATACAACTAGTACATGATCAATAACACATACAACTAGTACATGATCAATAACACATACAACTAGTACATGATCAATAACACATACAACTAGTACATGATCAATAACACATACAACTAGTACATGATCAATAACACATACAACTAGTACATGATCAATAACAACACATACAACTAGTACATGATCAATAACACATACAACTAGTACATGATCAATAACATATACAACTACTACATGATCAATAACACATACAACTAGTACATGATCAATAACACATACAACTACTACATGATCAATACCACATACAACTAGTACATGATCAATATGACATACAACTAGTACATGATCAATACCACATACAACTACTACATTATCAATAACACATACAACTACTACATGATCAATAACAACATGTTAACCTACTACATGATCAATAACACATACAACTACTACATGATCAATAATAACACATACAACTACTACATGATCAATAACAACATGTTAACCTACTACATGATCAATAACACATACAACTACTACATGATCAATAACAACATGTTAACCTACTACATGATCAATAACACATACAACTACTACATGATCAATAACAACACATACAACTAGTACATGATCAATAACAACACATACAACTAGTACATGATCAATAACACATACAACTACTACATGATCAATAACACATACAACTACTACATGATCAATAACACATACAACTACTACATGATCAATAACACATACAACTACTACATGATCAATAACACATACAACTAGTACATGATCAATAACACATACAACTAGTACATGATCAATAACACATACAACTAGTACATGATCAATAACACATACAACTAGTACATGATCAATAACACATACAACTACTACATGATCAATACCACATACAACTAGTACATGATCAATAACACATACAACTACTACATGATCAATACCACATACAACTAGTACATGATCAATAACACATACAACTACTACATGATCAATAACACATAAACTAGTACATGATCAATAACACATACAACTAGTACATGATCAATAACACATACAACTAGTACATGATCAATAACACATACAACTAGTACATGATCAATAACACATACAACTACTACATGATCAATAACACATACAACTACTACATCATCAATACCACATACAACTAGTACATGATCAATAACACATACAACTAGTACATGATCAATAACACATACAACTACTACATGATCAATAACACATACAACTAGTACATGATCAATAACACATACAACTACTACATGATCAATAACACATACAACTACTACATCATCAATACCACATACAACTAGTACATGATCAATAACACATACAACTAGTACATGATCAATAACACATACAACTAGTACATGATCAATAACACATACAACTAGTACATGATCAATAACACATACAACTACTACATGATCAATAACACATACAACTACTACATCATCAATACCACATACAACTAGTACATGATCAATAACACATACAACTACTACATGATCAATAACACATACAACTAGTACATGATCAATATGACATACAACTACTACATGATCAATAACACATACAACTACTACATGATCAATAACACATACAACTAGTACATGATCAATATGACATACAACTACTACATGATCAATAACACATACAACTACTACATGATCAATAACACATACAACTAGTACATGATCAATATGACATACAACTACTACATGATCAATAACACATACAACTAGTACATGATCAATAACAACACATACAACTAGTACATGATCAATAACACATACAACTACTACATGATCAATAACACATACAACTACTACATGATCAATACCACATACAACTAGTACATGATCAATAACAACACATACAACTAGTACATGATCAATAACACATACAACTACTACATGATCAATAACACATACAACTACTACATGATCAATAACACATACAACTACTACATGATCAATAACACATACAACTACTACATGATCAATAACACATACAACTACTACATGATCAATACCACATACAACTAGTACATGATCAATAACAACACATACAACTAGTACATGATCAATAACACATACAACTACTACATGATCAATACCACATACAACTAGTACATGATCAATAACACATACAACTACTACATGATCAATAACACATACAACTAGTACATGATCAATAACACATACAACTAGTACATGATCAATAACACATACAACTACTACATGATCAATACCACATACAACTAGTACATGATCAATAACACATACAACTACTACATGATCAATAACACATAAGCTAGTACATGATCAATAACACATACAACTAGTACATGATCAATAACACATACAACTAGTACATGATCAATAACACATACAACTAGTACATGATCAATAACACATACAACTACTACATGATCAATAACACATACAACTACTACATCATCAATACCACATACAACTAGTACATGATCAATAACACATAAACTAGTACATGATCAATAACACATACAACTAGTACATGATCAATAACACATACAACTAGTACATTATCAATAACACATACAACTACTACATGATCAATAACACATACAACTAGTACATGATCAATAACACATACAACTAGTACATGATCAATAACACATAAAACTACTACATGATCAATAACACATACAACTACTACATGATCAATAAGACATACAACTAGTACATGATCAATACCACATACAACTAGTACATGATCAATAACACATACAACTACTACATGATCAATAACACATACAACTAGTACATGATCAATAACACATACAACTAGTACATGATCAATAACACATACAACTAGTACATGATCAATAACACATACAACTACTACATGATCAATAACACATACAACTACTACATGATCAATAACACATACAACTAGTACATGATCAATAACACATAAACTAGTACATGATCAATAACACATAAACTAGTACATGATCAATAACACATACAACTACTACATGATCAATAACAACACATACAACTAGTACATGATCAATAACACATACAACTACTACATGATCAATAAGACATACAACTACTACATGATCAATACCACATACAACTAGTACATGATCAATAACACATACAACTAGTACATGATCAATAACACATACAACTAGTACATGATCAATAACACATACAACTAGTACATGATCAATAACACATACAACTACTACATGATCAATACCACATACAACTAGTACATGATCAATAACACATACAACTACTACATGATCAATACCACATACAACTAGTACATGATCAATAACACATACAACTACTACATGATCAATAACACATAAACTAGTACATGATCAATAACACATCAACTAGTACATGATCAATAACACATTAACCTACTACATGATCAATAACAACACATTATTTTTATTTACTTTTTTTATTTTACCTTTATTTAACCAGGCAAGTCAGTTAAAGAACAAATTCTTATTTACAATGACGGCCTAGGAACAGTAACCCTACAACATGAACAGCAACAACACATTGAATCTAGTACATGATCAATAACCACTCATTAAACCTTCTCTGTATGAATAACACATTAACCATTACATTATTAACTACATGATCCATGTCCATAGTCCATAGTTGTCTTTTTTAATTGATCATAATTGTTGCAGTTTACGTATGGCGTTCTACATGGGATAGACTCAAACAGCTATTAAACAGTCAGCTGCAAATATATTTGGCACCCTTGATAAAGACTGTATAAGTTATATATTTCAATTACTGAGCCATATTGTCTGGGAAAAATTGGTGAAATTATATTATACTAACACAATTGCTCAGATAAAGAGATTATGTTTAACAAATAATAATTGTTCTTCTAAAAAAGTTTATTTATTTCAAAATTCTGTCTGTCACTGAATGATTACATTCACCTGTGTCTGTCGAAATGACTGCTGATAGATGGCAAATAGCTAATAACATACTTGACACCGATAAAAATCAAATCATCTGGCTATACCTGGGTCTTAAACCTGTAATTAGACCACTGTTGTTACTCTCTTTCATCACAACGGGATCAATAGTACCCTGGAGGGAACCCAACACATTATCCCAGAGATCAGGCTGTGTACAGTCTTGCGGTGATGATGCGAGTGCCGAGCGCCAGAGAAGCACAGAGGGGCTGGGATTTAATGAAAAGTTGTGCTCTGGCTGCACACATTACCATGTCATAGTGTCTAAACACCCCCTGAAAGACAAAGCACCTCTGGTCTACCGGGGGAATACACTGCGTGTCTAGACAAGATTACATTTCATAATACAGCAGTTATCCGTTCTCGTTCTTCTCCCAGAGTGAGTTCAGTTCACATAATGTAGTGTGGGGAGGATAAACAAGAGACTTCAATTGAAGGAGGAGGGAGGGGGATAAACTCTGTTAACTATTACATATCTTACATGCTTCATCAGAGACAACAGTTCCTTGGGCTGTATTACCTCTCAATGCAGACTAGAATGGTCATAACTCTGGTCTGTCTTGGAACATATGGGAATTGGCTCCAATTTCATTAATATGATTGAAAGACTATATGCTATTCCCTCAGCCAAAGTTAAAACAGGTCATGTCTGCTCTGCTCCATTCAGAATCACTGAAAGCAGCAGACAAGGTGAACCAATTTCTCCTTTGCTATTGTTATTGAACCCCTGGCTGGGGTCAATTAGTCAATGAAAGGAAATAAAGCTATTTCCCTCAAATCTATGGATCACTTGATCTCATTATACACAGACTATATTTGACTATATCTAGACAATGTATCTCAATTGCTCCCAAATAGAGTTATTCTCGGATCCCGAAATTGAGAACCGAAACAAATTGGATCCGTGAAATTCCCATACAAAACCAGCAGGACTCAGTCATTTTTTTCTTCTCAAAACCAATACCTGATCCGATTTGGATACGAGGTGGACTAGATCTGACCCAAAATATCCAGCAAAATTAATTTTGACCTGTCTGGCAGCGAACGTTAACATTTTACATACCTTTTCAGATGTATCTTCAATAGTGGATATGTTAACACTACAGCAATTTTCATTAATGACATCCCTAATTTAAAATGTAGAGACAAGATGAAGGGATAGGGTGTGGGATGGAGATGCAGAGTCTCTCTCTAGAATGAGCTCTCTGTCTCCCTGGCCTGTGAGCAAATGTTATGGGCTCGCTGTTGTCACGCCTTGGTCATAGTGTTTTGTGTTTCGTTATATATTTGGTCAGGCCAGGGTGTGACATGGGTTTATTTTGTGGTATTTCTTATTGGGGTTTTTGTAGTTATTGGGATTGCGGCCGAGTAGGGGTGTTGCATAGGCTTGGCTGCCTGAGGCGGTTCTCAATCAGAGTCAGGTGATTCTCGTTGTCTCTGACTGGGAACCGTATTTAGGTAGCCTGGGTTTCACTTTGTATTTCGTGGGTGATTGTTCCTGTCTCTGTGTAGTGTTCACCAGATAGGCTGTAATAGGTTTCACATTCCGTTTGTTGTTTTTGTATTTATTAGTTATTTCATGTATCGTTCCGTTTTTCTTCATTAAAGACATGAGTAACCACCACGCTGCATTTCGGTCCGACTCTCTTTCAACAAACGAAGAACACCGTTACAGCTGTCACATTCTGACCTTAGTTCCTTTGTTTTATCTTTTGTTTTTGTATGGTCAGGGCGTGAGTTAGTGGGGTGTCTATGTTAGTTTTTCTATATTTTTCTATTTCTGTGTTTGACCTGATATTGTTCTCAATCAGAGGCAGCTATCAATCGTTGTCCCTGATTGAGAACCATATTTAGGTAGCCTGTTTTCAATTGTGTTTTGTGGGTGGTTATTTTCAGTCTTTGTGTGTCTGCACCAGACAGAACTGTTTCGGTTTTCACTTTGATGTTTTGTAATTTGAAGTGTTCAGTTTGGATTATTATTAAATAAGATGAATACTAACCGCATTGCTGCTGCAGAATTATATGGCACGTTATTTAAGTGTCAGCCACGGTTGCCATTAATGCTAGTTAGTGCTAGTTTGACCAGTAGAGGGCATTTTTTTGTAATATTAGCTGTGCTAGAGAATTTAAAACCTTTTATGGAAGAACATAGTGTATGGGATTGATTGTAATAAATGTGGCTTAATTAATTTGATAATATTATGGTGTTTTTATTCTAAGAAAAACTACAAATGAAACCCTCAGTGTTTCCATGAGGAAAAATGACGCTGTACAACGTGACCGGTCAGGAGTAGGCTACTAATAGCAAAATAATCATATCATTTCCACACCCTAATTGTACAACCACAATTAGGGTGTAGAAATGAAATCTTCTTTGTTTTGTTGACGTTGAGTGAGAGGTTATTTTTCTGGCGACGCTCTCCCAGGGCCCTCACTTCCTCCCTGTAGGCTGTCTTGTCATTGTTGATAATCACGCCTACTACTTGTGTTGTGTTGTCTGCAAACTTGAATATTGAGTTGGAGGTGTAAGTGGTCACACAGAAATGAGTGAACAGAGAGGACAGGAGGGGGCTGAGCACTCGCCCTTGTGGGGCCACTGTGTTGAGGATCAGCGAAGTGGAGGTGTTGTTTCCTACCTTCACCACCTGGGGGCGGCCTGTCAGGAACTCCATGACCCAGTTGCACAAGGCGGGGTTGAAACCCAGGGCCCTGAGCTTAATGATGAGCTTGGAGGCTACTATGGTGTTGAAGGCTGAGCTATAGTCAATGAACAGCATTCATTCAGAAGGAGAGCCCACAGTCCTTGGTAGGAGGTGTTTAACTTGTCTGGAAGCAAGACGTCGGTGTTGGCGACGTGGCTGGTTTTCCCTTTGTAGTCTGTGATTGCTGTAGAGCCTGTCACAACCGTCTCGTGTCTGGGCCGTCGAATTGCGACTCCACTTGTCTCTTTACTGACGATTTGCCTGTTTGATTGCCTTACGGAGGGAATAACTACACTGTTTGTATTCGGCCATATTCCCAGTCACCTTGTCATGGTTAAATGTGATGGTTTGCACTTTCAGTTGTTTGCGAATGCTGCCATCTTTCCACGGCTTCTGGTTTAGGTAGGTGTTAATAGTCACAGTGGGTACAACATCTCCTGATGAACTCAGTCACCGTATCCGTGTATTCATCAATGTTATTTTCAGAGGCTACCCGGGAATATATCCCAGTCCACAAGATCAAAAAAATCATGAAGCATGGATTCCGATTGGTCAGACCAGCATTGAATAGACATTGAATAGACCCTTCCTGTTTGAGTTTCTGCCTATCGGATGGGAGGAGCAAAATTGAGTCATTATCAGATCTGCCAAAGGATCTGCCAAATGCCTTGTAGGCATTTCAAAAAGTTGAATTGCAGTGGTCCAATGTACTACAGTCAATGTGTTAGTAGAACTTCAATAGTGTTTTCCTAAAATTTGCCATAGGAATTTTTAGTCAGTTATGAACACATTATTATTTACAATGATGGCCTACCCCGGGCAAACCCTAATGACACTCCCAATCATGGCATGGTTGTGATGCTGTCTGTAATTGAACTAGGATCTGTAGTGACTACACTGAGATGCAGTGCCTTAGACTGCTGCGCCACTCGGGTGCCCAAAAGCAGTGGTCCAGGATATGTGGTTTCCAGTTTGCATAAAGTCCAGTGTAGTTCTTTGAGGGGGAATATACACGGCTGCGAATATAGTTTGCTTTTGATTGTGAGGTATTCTAGGTTGGGTGAACAAAAGGACTTGAGTTGATGTTGATAAAGAGAGTTCTTTATTCCTGTCTGTGCTATGTACTGAGAACCCAGATGGCTGTATGGAAAACGGTAGTATATCCTGAGAGAGCCATGTTTACGAGAACAGAGTATGTTACAATCCCTGATGTCTCTCTGAAAGGAGATCCTTGTCCTGAGCTCGTCTATTTTAATATCCAGACTCTGTACATTAGCGAGTAATATACTTGGAAGCGGTTGATAGTGTGCACGTCTCCTGAGTCCGACTAGAAGTCCACTCTGAATACCTCTTCTCCGACAGCTGTGTTTTGGAGCAGCCTCTGTAATCAATTGAATTGCCCTGTGGGGTACGAACAAAGGGTCCAATTCGGGAAAGTTGTATTCCTGGTCGTAACACTGCTAAGTTACTGGCACTCTGATATCCAGAAGTTATTTCCAGCTGTATGTAATAACACAATACATGTTCTAGGCTAATAATGTACAAATAACACACACAAAAAAAACAAAATACTGCAAAGTTGCTCAGGAGCAGGAAGCAAAGCTGCCAAATCTGTCGGTGACATCTTACTTGATGCATGACTCCTCTCCACGTACCTCATCTCTTCAAACATATTGTTTTTAAATAGACTCTGCGGAGATAAGATTGAATTATACAGTCAATATTGCACAGCTGGCTTTTGACTCCAACACAATTGATGATATGAGAACCTCTGGTGACCGATTTATTTTGATTTGGAAAACAATTGTATCACGTCCCTAATGTCTTGCCGTAGGTTGGCTTGGAAAATCACTCCTTTTCTCTCTCTAAGCTGCATACCTAGCCTGTGCTGGTCCGATTCCACTCTTGCAACTTGGCAAATGTCAAAATGCATTTAGACAGATATGCATCAGAGCCACGTTAGAAAACTAAGTATGATTATACAGTACATGGTTCATCCAGATATTCATATCTCACCGTGTAAAAAGCAGTCATCTATCAAATATGACTCCTATACTTCAGACTCTGGCTTTTATCTGCAATGTGAGACTTTGAGGTTCCTTATTCTTTTATTAAAGCCATATAAAACCGTCAGTCATCATAAAGGTTTTATAAGAACACACAAAGAATCAGGAGACAGGAACCTTAAGATCAAACAACAGGTGGATCAAACCTCTCAAATCATTAAAAACTCTCTTCTTCCCCAGTACTACTTTCAATCATTTCCTGTTTCATTTATTCCCATGAAACTACACTGAACTACAAACATTAATAACACCTGTTCTTTCCATTTATGTAGAGTGACCAGGTGAATCCAGGTGAAAGCTATGATCCCTTATTGATGTCACCTGTTAAATGCCCTTCAATAGGTGTAAATTAAGGGTTGGAGACAGGTTAACCCTTGTGTTGTCAACAACTTTGTACAGTATGTGTGCCATTCCTAAGGGTGAATGGGCAAGACAAAAAAACTAAGTACCTTTAAACAAAGTATGGTTGTAGGTGCCAGGTTTGTTGGTTTGTGTCAAGAACTGCAAAGCTGCTGGGGTTTTCCACACTCAAGAGTGTCCTGTCTGTATAAAGAGTGGTCCACCACCCAAAGTACATCCAGCTAATTTGACACAACTGTACGAAGCATTGGAGTCAGCATGGGTCAGCATCCCTATCAAATACTTTCGACACCTTGTAGAGTCCATGCTCCAACAAATTGAGGGGGTGCAACTCAATATTAGGAAGGTGTTCCAAATGTTTGGTATACTCAAATCAAATCAAGCTTTATTTATACAGAACATTTCAAACCAGGATTGCAGCGCAATTTGCTTTACGGGCAACATATGAAATATTTACTACACAACAAACATAAATTAAAAAACAAAATGACACAAACTGAACAGCTAAAAAGCACCCGAAGAGAAAGTAAAGCTAAAAAGGTTTTACGATCCCTTTTATATGCCCACAGGTAGCCCACAGGTTCTCTGGCAGGTTATTCCAGATGCTGGGGGCATAATAACTAAAGGCTGTCTCTGCATGCCTCTTGGTCCCCCTCAGGTTCTCTGGCAGGTTATTCCAGAGCCTGGGGTCATAATAACTAAAGGCTGTCTCTCCATGCCTCTTGGTCCCCCTCAGGTTCTCTGGCAGGTTATTCCAGAGCCTGGGGTCATAATAACTAAAGGCTGTCTCTCCATGCCTCTTGGTCCCCCTCAGGTTCTCTGGCAGGTTATTCCAGAGCCTGGGGTCATAATAACTAAAGGCTGTCTCTCCATGCCTCTTGGTCCCCCTCAGGTTCTCTGGCAGGTTATTCCAGAGCCTGGGGTCATAATAACTAAAGGCTGTCTCTCCATGCCTCTTGGTACTGGGCTTTGGGATAGTTAAAAGGCCAGTGACAGAGGACTTGAGGGAACTACTGGGTACATAACTTAAAAGTGTGTGACATGTATTGGGGTGCAAAACTGTGGATTGATTTACAAACCAATAGAAGAACCTTAAAATGAATTCTAAAACTCACAGTCAGCCACTAAAGAGACTTTAAAAGCAGTGTAATGTGTGCTCTCTGTCTGGTCTTGGTCAGTACATGTGCTGCAGAATTCTATATGTTTTGCAGTTGACCAATGGTTTTCTTGGGTAGACCAGACAGGAGAGCATTACAGTAGTCAAGCTTGCTTGTAATAAAAGCATGGATAAGTCTCTCTGTATCAGCCTGAGAGAGAAACGGCCGCAACTTGGCAATGTTCCTCGGGTGGTAGAAAGCTATTTTGGTCACATTCATAATGTGTGATTCGAAATATAATTCAAAATATAAAATAACAGCTATTTTTTTTATACCTGGTGTAAATTAAAACGAATTCAAATTCTCTCTCTCTGCTTTGGCTCCAACAATAAGTACCTTCATATTGTCTTACCTAGAGAAAGTTGTGAGCCATCCAAGTATTTAAATCACTAATACAGCCTAATAATTTATCCGTGGAGCTAAAATCCTCTCGTGACACAGAAATAGAAAGGTGTGTATCGTCTGCGTAGCAGTGAAAATCAATGCTGTGCTTTCTGATAACGCTGCCAAGGGGTAAGATATATAAACTGAACAGTAATGAACCAAAAATCAAAACCTTGTGTAATGCCACATTTCATATGTATTTTCACCAAGAGTGACACAACTCTTGACTGGTGAAATAGGCCCTACACCAATTTAGAAGTACACCAGAGAGGCTAACCCACCTCTCCAGTCTTTCCAGAAGAACTTCATGGTCAACAGTGTCGAATGCACTTAAAGCTAAGAATAAAAGGACAGAGAACTGTATGGCATCTGTGTTGGCTCTAAGATCATGTATCACTTTAACTAAGGCTGTTGTGTAGGGCAAGGAAACTACATTGGAATTTTTCTAAAATTGAGTTGGCTGTTTGAACACCAATGTCTCCAGAATTTAGCTTAAGAACGGAAGTTGGAGATTGGCTAAACATTGCTAAGAGCTCAATAATCTAGATTACTTTTCTTCAGAAGGGGTTTCACCATAGCAGTTTTTAGTACAGTTGGGAAAGTTCCTGTGAACAGGGAGTGATTAACAATAGCTTGGACTTCTTCAGATATGCCATTAAAAACTATTCTGAAGAAGGGGGTGATATCATTTTCCTGTGTATGTTTGTATCAACCAGGGAAAATAAATCCATAATATCTTTGCGTGGTAGGATATCAAACTTCTCATCGGATCTTAGTTGACTGACAACCAACATTAGGCTGAGTATCTCTGAAATATGCAAGCAAACTCATCACATTTAAATGCGGAGGAAAATTCAAAGGTTTGCAGGGATTTATCACGTCATCAATGTTCAAGAAGAGCACTCTCAAATGTTTCTGATTATTTGTGATCATATCATGACACAATACGAGACCCAGATGCAGATGGTTGGAGTCTTACAATATTTATTAATCTAAAGGAAGGCAAGAGAATGGTCCTGGACAGGCAAAAGGGTCAAAAGCAGTTCAGAGTCCAAACGGTCCTGAAGGGCTGGTAGAATCAAGGTCAGGCTAGGCATAGTCAAGGTCAGGGCAGGCTGGTGGGAGGGTGTGACAGATCAAGTTAGGAAAAATGTCCCATCTGGCATTTCTAATTAAATTGTTATATATGCCAAGTTTCTCTCAAAGAATATCATAATGGACAACTTTGACTTTGTCCCCTTCCGCTCTGCCTTTCTGACATTTCTCTTTAATTGATTTGTTTCCTCACTCATCCAAGGGGCTTTCTAAGTGGATGTGCCCTTTTTCAACTTCACTGCAGATATGGAATCAATGAATGCCCTCAATTTTCTATTAAATGTATCAACAGAATCATCACAAGAGGAAGGCAGAATAGATGGTGGAATATTGTTCACACACTCAATAAAATCTGTAGCAACTTCAGAGGTAAGATGGCATTTCTTAGTAATGTGTTCAGTATTACACTGTGCTATGGGCAACAAGATAGTACAAAATACACAGTGGTGATCAGATAAAGCAACATCAACAATAGAGAATGTGTCAATATAAAGCCTCTTGGTGATAACCAGGTCCAGAGTATAGCCGTGGTTATGGGTGGGTCCAATAGCATGTTGGAGAAAGTCCAAAGAGCTCAAAATATTCATAAATTCAAAGGCCTTGAAGTCAATCTTTGTCAGCATGAATATTAAAATCGCCCAACACAACAATTTCATTTTATTTCTCAAGGACTATAGACAGTACTTCAGATGAATCAGTAAAAAAAGTGGGCGAGTACGTTGGTGGTCTATACAGGGTTATGGCCAGCACTAGTGGCTGACATTTAAACAGTATAGCATGATGCTCAAAAGACCCAACGTCGCCAAACGAAATGTCCTTACAGCTGATCGTATTAGTAAAAATAGAGGCTGTCCCACCACCCTTTTCCCCTTTTCTGATAGAGTATAAAAAGCTGTAGTCCAGAGGGGAGGCTTCAATAAGAGCTGCACTACAGTCTGATTACAACAATGTTTCAGTGAGAAACATGCAATCAACTTTGCGCTCAATAATGAGGTCATTCACGAGAAAGGTTTTACTTACTGACTGCTTTTACATTTAAAAGTGTGTGGCCCACTCTTCCCCTGGGGAATCTGCCTCAAGGTAGCCAATAGAATACCAACGTTACGACCATGTTTTCTGACAGTCTCCAGTCTGTCAGAAAGGTAGGAGATAAGACTTTCTATGAACTCCCTAGAAGGTGGAGTTAAAGGAGCATAAATTAGGTTACACACAATAAACATATTGCCATTTCTACAGGAGTTGATATGGTTACCAAGTTCTCTGTTGCTTATTCGGAACAAGGACAACTAGAGCACTACAAGACCCTGTCCGTCAGTCTCTAAAACAGTTTGATGTTGCTGGGTCTGGATCAGTACCAGACCCTGTCCGTCAGTCTCTAACACAGTTTGATGTTGCTGGGACTGGAGCACTACCAGAGCCTGTCTGTCAGTCTCTAAAACAGTTTGATGTTGCTGGGACTGGAGCACTACCAGAGCCTGTCTGTCAGTCTCTAAAACAGTTTGATGTTGCTGGGTCTGGAGCACCACCAGACCCTGTCTGTCAGTCTCTAAAACAGTTTGATGTTGCTGGGTCTGGACCACTACCAGACCCTGTCTGCCAGTCTCTAAAACAGTTTGATGTTGCTGGGTCTGGACCACTACCAGACCCTGCCTGTCGGTCTCTAAAACAGTTTGCGATATTGTTGTAAATAATCCCGGAATACCTGTGGTTAGGGTGAATCCCATCTTTTTTTAAAAGCGCTGGTTGATTAGCCTCCTGAGTGGCACAGCGGTCTAAGGCACTGCATTGCAGTGTTGCAGTGTCACTTCTGCCTGAGGTTCCTGTCAAGGCAAAGTTTCTTCATATACTCGCTAAGGGCAACGACTCGGTGGAATCGTGGTAGGATTCTATCTTGGTCCTGTTTTGACACATTGCCTGTTTGAAGGTTGGTCGGAGGGCGTAGGGGGATTTCTTATAAGTGTCCGGATTATTGACCCGCTCATTGAAAGAGGATGTAGCCTGTAATACATTGCTTCTGGCTGGGATGTATATGTAAGGTCACAGTCGGCACAACATCGTCAATGTGCTTATTAATGAAGCCAATGACTGATCTGGTAAACTCCTCAATGCCCTTGGATGATGGTTAAGTTTTTGCTTGTAAGCAGGAATAAGGAGGATAGAGATATGGTCAGATTTCCAAAATGGAGGGAGAGCTTTGTATGCGTCGCTGTGTGTGAAGAAAATGTGATTTAGACTTTTGTTTGCCTCTTATGACCCTATACAGCTCATTGAGTGTGATCTTAGTGCCAGCATCGGTTTATGGTGTTAAAAATAGACAGCTATGGAATAATATGGATGAAACAACTCTTGTCTATAGTTTATCATGTGTTACGGTCGTGTCCCACTTGACCAACAACCGGTGAAATTGCTAAATTCAAACTACAGTATTATAACTATTTAACTTTTATAAAATCACAAGTGTAATATATCAAAATAAAGCTTAACTTCTTGTTAATCCGGCCGCTGTGTCAGATTTCAAATAGGCTTTACGGCGAAAGCAAACCATGCGATTATCTGAGGACAACGCCCCACCTACAAACACATGAAAAACATATTTCAACCAGGCAGGTGCGAAACAAAAGTCAGAAATAGCGATCTAAAAAATGCCTTACCTTTGATGATCTTCTTCTGTTGGCACTCCAAAAGGTCCCAGTTACATCACAAATGGTCCTTTTGTTCGATAATGTCCTTCCTTATATCCATAAAAACTCAGTTTAGCTGGCGCGCTTCAGTCAATTATCCACCCAGTTTCCAGTCCATCAAAATGAATCCCAAACGTTACTAATAAACTTTTCAAAAAAAATCAAACAACGTTTATAATCAAACCTTAGGTACCCTAATACATAAATAAATTATCAATTTTAAGACGGGGAATTGTTATTGTGTTTACCGGAGAAAAATACCAAAGAATGCTGTCACGCCCTGGTCTTAGTATTTTGTGTTTTCTTTATTTATTTGGTCAGGCCAGGGTGTGACATGGGTTTATTTTGTGGTGTGTTTTTGTATTGGGGTTTTAGTAGGTATTGGGATTGTGGCTGAGTAGGGTTGTCTAGGAAAGTCTATGGTTGCCTGAGGCGGTTCTCAATCAGAGGCAGGTGATTATCGTTGTCTCTGATTGGGAACCATATTTAGGCAGCCATATTCTTTGAGTATTTCGTGGGTGATTGTTCCTGTCTCTGTGTTAGTTGTCACCAGATAGGCTGTATAGGTTTTCACATTCCGTTTGTTGTTTTTGTATTGTTCGTGTTTTTTTCTTCATTAAAGATGTATCGAACTAACCACACTGCATTTTGGTCTGACTCTCCTTCGACGGAAGAAAACCGTAACAAATGCGCTCTCTTGGAAACACTACCTCCAAAATGGGAGCCACCTAGAAAAACGACAATTTCTGGCTCATTTTTCCAAAAACCACGCTGAAACTCTTTCAAAAGACTGTTTAATTTTTTTTTTTGGGGGGGGGGTGGTTTGTCTTCGTGGTTTCGCCTGCCAAATAAGTTCTGTTTTAACAGTTTTAGAAACGGTAGAGTGTTTTCTATCCAAATCTACATCTAATTATATGCATATATGCATAGTTTACTTTGAGCATGCTTTTCATCCGATTCCAAAATACTGCCCCCTACCTAAGAGAGGTTAATATTTACGGTCAAATACTTGTACTAGTAAAAAAAAAAGTACCAACATACAGTACCATTGAAAAGTTTGGACACACCTACTCATTCCAAGGTTTTTCTTTATTTTTTCTAATTCCTAGAATAATAGTGATGACATCAAAACTATGAAATAGCACATATGGAATCATGTGGTAACCAAAAGTGTTAAACAAATCCAAATATATTTGTATTTGATATTCTTCAAAGTAGCCACCCTATGCCTTGATGACAGCTTTGCACACTCTTGGCATTCTCTCAACCAGCTTCACCTGGAATGCTTTCCAACAGTCTTGATGGAGTTCCCACATATGCTGAGCACTTGTTGGCTGTTTTTTGTTCACTCTGCGGTCCAACTCATCACAAACCATCTCAATTGGGTAGAGGTAGGATTGTGGAGGTCACGTCATCTGATGCAGCACTCATCACTTGAAACAATATTTTGACACACTCAGAGACAACAGAGAGCAGGTTGAAAGTAGGGAGAGATAGAGAAGCCAATGGGGGCAGAGTATCATCAACCAGGGCCCTGTGAAGGTTAGAAAGGGCAGCACTGCTGGAGGCTTGAAGATGGAGTTCTAGTCAGTGTGTTACATGCCAGGTGTCAGTGGTGTCACAGATTGCCAGCACAGTGTTCCCAGCATGCTCCACTGCAGTAAACATACTTCAAAAGAGGATGCCCCTGTGTTCATACACACCCATAGACACTCACACATGCACACTCACAAGCACACACACACTTGTGTGCTTGCACCTAGACAAGCACACACATACACACACCTCTCCAGTGTGTAGTAGGTGTCTTCTGCCTCTGAGGCATCTCATTGAGTGTGCTCCCACTGTCAGAGGCCACTGTCAAAGGCCCACTGTTGACACAGCCAGATGTCAGGGTTAAATTACGCACCTAAAGATGAACAACTTCATTCAACCATGTCAGACTACTGGTAGAGAGACTTCTTGAAGAAGTCTGTGGTTCAGGACTGGTTAGTTTTGCCCTGATATATGATAGCCATTTAAAATGTGGGACTTTTTTGGTATATTCAAACAGAGGAGACCATATTATCACCATGTTTAAGCATTCTTTTTGTAGACATCTACTCAATGTAATTATTCAAAATACATAATATGAAGTTAAATTGATATTCATTTTACTAGGGCCTAGATTAACAAAACCCAATATCAAGTTAAAACGTCATTGGGATTGGTGTCTCATCCACGGGACGGTTGAGTTAACAACATAGTGCGATTAATAATGCGATTAACATGAGGCTGTAAGTAACAAGAAAATTAGTATCGTAGACATATCCGATATTGGCAGAAAGCTTAAATTCTTGTTGATCTAACTGCACTGTCCAATTTACAGTAGCTATTACAGTGGAAGAATACCATGTTATTGTTTGAGGAGAGTGCACAGGTTTAAACATGAAATGCTATTAATAAACAAATGAAGCACATTTGGGAGTCTTGATACACATTTTTTTAACAGAAATGTAATGGTTCATTGGATCAGTCTAAAACTTTGCACGTGCACTGCTACCACCTAGTGGCCAAAATCAAAATTGCAGCTGGGCTGGAATAATACATTATGGCATTTCTCTTGCATTTCAAAGATGATGGTACAAAAGAAATACAAGAGAAAGTTTGGTTTCTTCTTTGTATTATTTTTTACCAGATCTATTGTGTTAAATTCTCCTACATTCCAAGACCCACCAAATTCAAAGTGTTTCCTTTCAAATGGCACCAAGAATATGCATATCCTTGTTTCAGGGCTGAGTTACAGGCAGTTAGATTTGGGTATGTCATTTTAGGTGAAAATTGGGGGGAGGAAGGGGCGGATCCTTAAGAGGTTTTTAAGAATAATTTTCTTATTAACTGCCATATTTGAATAACTGTCATATTTCCTGTACTATAGACTTATTCTACAAAATGGTTATTGGAAACGTTTGAACTTTATTTCTTGTGTCTCCCCTTAAGCAAAAAATGTAATTAAGTTATTCGATTTCTTCTTGGAAATGTTATTAATTCCTAGATAGCTAAACCATTGTCTAAATTTAGGGCTGTGAGAGACAAATCTCATAAAAGCAGTTGAACATGTTTAATTCACAAACTTCACCTGAAAGTTTCTGTATTGCGGTTAAGAACAATCTTGTTAATTTTTTTTCTTCTTAAACTTAAGAAGTTTCTTAATTTTTTGAATTTGGGCTCAGGACTTATAAATAACATAATAACACACACACACACACACACACACACACACACACACACACACACACACACACACACACACACACACACACACACACACACACACACACACACACACACACACACACACACACACACACCTCACTCCCCTTCTTGGCTTCCATTTCAACCCCACCTTTCTCCAAAATAATCTTTCCCCCACGGGAACCTTTCTCCAAAAGAATCTTTCCCCCACGGGAACCTTTCTCCAAAAGAATCTTTCCCCCACGGGAACCTTTCTCCAAAAGAATCTTTCCCCCACGGGAACCTTTCTCCAAAAGAATCTTTCCCCCACGGGAACCTTTCTCCAAAAGAATCTTTCCCCCACGGGAACCTTTCTCCAAAATAATCTTTCCCCCACGGGAACCACACCTGTTGGCATTCTCACAAACAATCGCAACATTGTTTCAATAATACATAGAACTGTTCTTGCAGCTCTGGTATATAAAGCTTGTTGAGGCCTTGCTCACAATTCATTCTGTGGCAGTACAATGACCAAATGTTATACTGTATGTGAGGCTCTTGATCATATACTGTATTTTGTCATGATACTGTTGAGGAGGAGAGAGAGGCCAGGAAACGAACAGTGAAGGAGTCTATGATAAAAAGCACAATATGTTTCATCTGAGTATTTGTTGTAATAATAATCCACACATTAGGCTTTTTACTCAAAAATGAGTTGTATGAGATCAGGTCAACGAGGCCTGTATTATTATGGATTTATAATCAGCTATAATGGGGGTGGTCATTTTGGACCGCGAATACATAATTAATTAACATGAAACGAACACAACAGGAGGGTTAATAAATATAGAAAAATTAGGAAGAGCTATGTTGGAGTCCGGAGTATATAAAGCACATTAGGAAAGCATTCAGACCACATTACTTTTCACGTTTTCCTTTTCTCATGTTACGTTACAGCCTTATTCTAAAATTGAATACATCGTTTTTTTCCCTCAACAATCTACAGACAATACTCTATAATGTCAAAGCAAAAATATTTTTTAGAACTTTTTGCAAATGTATAAATAAATAACAATTATTCAGACCATTTACTCAGTACTTTGTTGAAGCACCCTTGCCAGCAATTACAGGGTAATCTTGGGTATGACGCTACAAACTTGGCACACCTGTTTTTGGGGAGTTTTTCCCATTCTTCCCTGCAGATCCTCTCAACCTCTGTCAGGTTGGATGGTGAGTGTCGCTGCACAGCTATTTTCATGTCTCTCCAGAGATGTTCGATCGGGTTCAAGTCCTGGCTCTGGCCGGGCCACTTAAGGATATTCAGAGACTTGGCCCGAAGCCACTCCTGTGTTGTCTTGGCTGTGTGCTTAGAATCCGGTTGTAAGGTGAACCTTTGCCCCAGTCTGAGGTCCTGAGCGCTCTGGAGCAGGTTTTCATCATGGATCTCCTTGTACTTTGCTCTGTTCCTCATTCCCTCAACCCTGACTAGTCTCCCATTCTGTGCTGCTGTAACAACACAACCATGTTTCACCTTAGGGATGGTGCCATGTTTCCTCCAGACTTGATGGTTGGCATTCAGGCCAAATCTTTTAATATTGGCTTCATCAGGCTAGAGAATTTAGTTTCTTATTGTCTGAGTCCTTTTGGTGCATTTTTGCAAACTCCAAGTTGGCTGTTATGTGCCTTTTCTTGAGGAGTAGCTTCCATCTGGTCACTCTACCATAAAGGTCTAATTGGTGTAGTGCTGCAGAGATGGTTGTCATTCTGGAAGGTTCTCCTATCTCCAAAGAGGAACTCTGGAGCTCTGTCAGAGTGACCATCGTATACAATATTTAGGCAGAGTCTTGGTGGTTCCAAACTTCGGACATTTAAGAATGATGGAGGCCACTGTGTTCTTGGGGACCTTCAATGCTGCATAAATGTTTTGGTACCCTTCCCCAGATCTGTGCCTCGACACAATCCTGTCTCGGAGCTCGATGTACAATTCCCTCGACCTCATGGCTTGGTTTTTGCTCTGACATGCTGTCAACTGTGGGACCGTATATGGACAGGTGTGTGCCTTCCCAAATTATATCCAATCAATTGAATATTTTATTTTACTTTATTATTTCACCTTTATTTAACCAGGTAGGCCAGTTGAGAACAAGTTCTCATTTACAACTGCAACCTGGCCAAGATAAAGCAAAGCAGTGCGACAAAAACAACACAGGGTTACACATAAACAAACATACAGTCAATAACACAAAATAAAATAAAAATAGAATAATCTATGTACAGTGTCAGGAAATGTAGAATAGGAGGGAGGTAGGCAATACATAGGCCATAGAGGTGAAATAATTACAATTTAGCTTTAATCCTGGAATGATAGATGTACAGATGATGATGTGCAAATAGAGATACTGGGGTGCAAAAGAGCAAGAGGGTAAGTAACAACATGGGGATGAGGTAGTCGGGTGTACTATTTACAGATGGGCTGTGTAAAGGTATAGTGATCGGTAAGCTGCTCTAACAGCTGATACTTGAAGTTAAAGAGGGAGATATAAGACTCCAGCTTCAGAGATGTTTGCCATTTGTTCCAGTCATTGGCATTAGAGAACTGGAAGGAAAGGCGGCCAAAGGAAGTGTTGGCTTTGGGGATGACCAGCGCAATATACCTGCTGGAGCGCGTGCCAAAGTCAAGGAGCAGTAGAATAGTCCGTTTTACGAGGGGAAATTTGGAAGTTTGGCGGCAGGAGGAAAAGAGGCTTTTGTTGCGAAATAGGAAGCCGATTCTATATTTAATTTTGGATTGGAGAACTACCCATCCCGGATCCGGGAGAATTGTCATCAACTACACTAATTAGCATAGTGCAACGGTCAAAAAATATAACTAGAAAATATTCATATTCATGAAATCACAAGTGAAATATAATGAAACACATCTTAGCCTTTAGTTAATCACCCTGTCATCTCAGATTTAGAAATTATGCTTTACAGCCAAGCAAGACAAACGTTTGTGTAAGTTTATTTAGCCAAGCATAGCATTATGTACAGCTAGCAGCAGGAAGCTTGGTCACGAAAATCAGAAAAGCAATCAAATTAACCATTTACCTTTGATGATCTTCATATGTTTCCACTCACGAGACTCCTAGTTAGACAGCAAATGTTCCTTTTGTTCCATAAAGATTATTTTTATAGCCGAAATACCTCCGTTTCTTGTCCACGTTTTGGTGAGAAATCCACCAGAAATTGAGGTCACAACAACACCGAAAAAAGTTCAAAATTAGATCCATAATATTGACATAAATATGGCAAATGTTTTTTTATAATCAATTGTTGAAGGAATTCTAAATTCCTCTGTATTATTTCACAATCAGAATTAAATACTCTGTCAATGCATTTGAAGGGTTTGTAAGACCCTATATTTTTATAAGAATGGACAGAGCCCCGGTTTTAAAAGTCAGGTAACAGCATTTAATTCAAGAGAGTATTGGTTACATACACATTTTTCCACATGTTATAAACTGAAAATGACATCAGCGTTTTCTAAATGTTCTATCTCTTCATGACACGGGTAGAGAGGCCCTATAGTTCTCGAGCCTTCCCTCCTTGCCTGAAGCCAAAAGCCTGAAGCCTGAAGCCTGAAACTATGTCTAGTGGCTGTGGACACATTAGGGAAGCCATAGAAAAAGGAATCTGGTTGATATCCCTTTCAATGGTCAATAGGGATGCATAGGAACGCAGAGGTTTCAAAATAAGAGTCACTTCCTGATTGGATTTTTCTCAGGCTTTCACCTGCAATATCAGTTCTGTTATACTCACAGACAATATTTTACAGTTTTGGAAACTTTAGAGTGTTTTCTATCCTAAGCTGTCAAGTATATGCATATTCTAGCACCTGGTCCTGAGAAATAGCCTGTTTACTTTGGGAACGTTATTTTTCCAAAAATGAAAATAGTGCCCCCTAGTTGCAAGAGGTTAATATGAGTCTGGAAGGAGAGTTTACTGTCTAACCAGACACTTAGGTATTTGTAATTGTCCACATACTCTTAGTCAGAACTGTCCAGAGTAGTGATGCTAGTCGGGTTGGAGGGTGCGGGAAGCAATCGGTTGAAGAGCATGCACTTAGTTATACCACAGGTTGACTCTAATCAAGTTGTAGAAACATCTCAAGAATGATCGATGGAAACAGGATACACATGAGCTCAATTTCGGTGTGTTTTGGTGGATGTGTTGTTGCCTGCCCTTACCACCTGGGGGCGGCTCATCAGGGAGTCCAGGACCCAGTTGCACAGGTCGGAGTTCAGACCCTGGGCCCCGATCTTAATAATGAGCTTTCGATGGTACTATTGTTTTGAAGGCTGAGCTGTAGTCAATGAACAGCGTTCTCACATAGTTATTCCTCTTGTCCAGATGGGATAGGGCAGTGTGTAGTGCGATGGAAATTGCATCATCTTTGGATCTATCCTTGGGGGCGGTATGTGAATTGCATTGGAGCTAGGGAGCTGGGCAAGGTGGAGGTGATATGACCTTTAACTGGCCTCTCAAAGCACTTCATGATGACAGAAGTGAGTGCTACGGGGTGATAGTCATTTAGTTCAGTTACTTTCACTTTCGTGGGTACAGAAACAATGGTGGACATCTTGAAGCAAGTGGGGAGAGCAGAATGGGGTAGTGACAGATTGAATACGTCCATAAACACTCCAGCCAGCTGGTCTGTGCATGCTCTGAGAGGCAAGGGACAGCAACCTTTCCAGGTGTATAACGCTTAAATGTCTTACTCATGTCGACCACAGAAAACGAGAGTGCACAGTCCTTGGGTTCGGCCTGTCTTGGCAGCACTGTCTTATCCTCAAAGTGGGAAAATAAGGTGTTTAGCTTGTCCGGTAGCAAAACGTCGGTGTCCACACTATGGCTGGATTTCACTTTATTTGTTTGATTCCCTTCCGGAGGTCATAACTGGCCTGTTTGATTCCCTTCCGGAGGTCATAACTGGCCTGTTTGATTCCCTTCCGGAGGTCATAACTGGCCTGTTTGATTCCCTTCCGGAGGTCATAACTGGCCTGTTTGATTCCCTTCCGGAGGTCATAACTGGCCTGTTTGATTCCCTTCCGGAGGTCATAACTGGCCTGTTTGATTCCCTTACGGAGGTCATAACTGGCCTGTTTGATTCCCTTACGGAGGTCATAACTGGCCTGTTTGATTTCTTACGGAGGTCATAACTGGCCTGTTTGATTCCATTACGGAGGGAATAACTGGACTGTTTGATTCCCTTACGGAGGGAATAACTGGACTGTTTGATTCCCTTACGGAGGTCATAACTGGCCTGTTTGATTCCCTTACGGAGGTCAGAACTGGCCTTTTTGATTCCCTTACGGGGGTCATAACTGGCCTGTTTGATTCCCTTACGGAGGGAATAACTGGCCTGTTTGATTCCCTTACGGAGGGAATAACTGGCCTGTTTGATTCCCTTACGGAGGTCATAACTGGCCTGTTTGATTCCCTTACGGGGTCATAACTGGCCTGTTTGATTCCCTTACGGAGGTCATAACTGGCCTGTTTGATTCCCTTACGGGGGTCATAACTGGCCTGTTTGATTCCCTTACGGAGGGAATAACTGGCCTGTTTGATTCCCTTACGGAGGTCATAACTGGCCTGTTTGATTTCTTACGGAGGTCATAACTGGCCTGTTTGATTTCTTACGGAGGTCATAACTGGCCTGTTTGATTCCATTACGGAGGGAATAGCTGGCCTGTTTGATTCCCTTACGGAGGTCATAACTGGCCTGTTTGATTCCCTTACGGAGGTCATAACTGGCCTGTTTGATTTCTTACGGAGGGCTTAACTGGCCTGTTTGATTCCCTTACGGGGTCATAACTGGCCTGTTTGATTCCCTTACGGAGGGAATAACTGGCCTGTTTGATTCCCTTACGGAGGTCATAACTGGCCTGTTTGATTTCTTACGGAGGTCATAACTGGCCTGTTTGATTCCATTACGGAGGGAATAACTGGACTGTTTGATTCCCTTACGGAGGGAATAACTGGCCTGTTTGATTCCCTTACGGAGGTCATAACTGGCCTGTTTGATTTCTTACGGAGGTCATAACTGGCCTGTTTGATTTCTTACGGAGGTCATAACTGGCCTGTTTGATTCCATTACGGAGGGAATAGCTGGCCTGTTTGATTCCCTTACGGAGGTCATAACTGGCCTGTTTGATTCCCTTACGGAGGTCATAACTGGCCTGTTTGATTCCCTTACGGAGGGCATAACTGGCCTGTTTGATTCCCTTACGGAGGTCATAACTGGCCTGTTTGATTCCCTTACGGAGGTCATAACTGGCCTGTTTGATTCCCTTACGGAGGGAATAACTGGCCTGTTTGATTCCCTTACGGAGGTCATAACTGGCCTGTTTGATTTCTTACGGAGGTCATAACTGGCCTGTTTGATTCCATTACGGAGGAATAACTGGACTGTTTGATTCCCTTACGGAGGGAATAACTGGACTGTTTGATTCCCTTACGGAGGGAATAACTGGCCTGTTTGATTCCATTACGGAGGTCAGAACTGGCCTTTTTGATTCCCTTACGGGGTCATAACTGGCCTGTTTGATTCCCTTACGGAGGGAATAACTGGCCTGTTTGATTCCCTTACGGAGGGAATAACTGGCCTGTTTGATTCCCCTTACGGAGGTCATAACTGGCCTGTTTGATTCCCTTACGGGGTCATAACTGGCCTGTTTGATTCCCTTACGGAGGTCATAACTGGCCTGTTTGATTCCCTTACGGGGTCATAACTGGCCTGTTTGATTCCCTTACGGAGGAATAACTGGCCTGTTTGATTCCCTTACGGAGGTCATAACTGGCCTGTTTGATTTCTTACGGAGGTCATAACTGGCCTGTTTGATTTCTTACGGAGGTCATAACTGGCCTGTTTGATTCCATTACGGAGGGAATAGCTGGCCTGTTTGATTCCCTTACGGAGGTCATAACTGGCCTGTTTGATTCCCTTACGGAGGTCATAACTGGCCTGTTTGATTTCTTACGGAGGGCTTAACTGGCCTGTTTGATTCCCTTACGGAGGTCATAACTGGCCTGTTTGATTCCCTTACGGAGGGAATAACTGGACTGTTTGATTCTCTTACGGAGGTCATAACTGGCCTGTTTGATTTCTTACGGAGGTCATAACTGGCCTGTTTGATTCCATTACGGAGGGAATAACTGGCCTGTTTGATTCCCTTACGGAGGGAATAACTGGACTGTTTGATTCCCTTACGGAGGTCATAACTGGCCTGTTTGATTCCCTTACGGAGGTCAGAACTGGCCTTTTTGATTCCCTTACGGGGGTCATAACTGGCCTGTTTGATTCCCTTACGGAGGGAATAACTGGCCTGTTTGATTCCCTTACGGAGGTCATAACTGGCCTGTTTGATTCCCTTACAGGGGTCATAACTGGCCTGTTTGATTCCCTTTACGGGGATAACTGGCCTGTTTGATTCCCTTACGGAGGTCATAACTGGCCTGTTTGATTCCCTTACGGGGTCATAACTGGCCTGTTTGATTCAGGTTACGGAGGGAATAACTGGCCTGTTTGATTCCCTTACGGAGGTCATAACTGGCCTGTTTGATTTCTTACGGAGGTCATAACTGGCCTGTTTGATTTCTTACGGAGGTCATAACTGGCCTGTTTGATTCCATTACGGAGGGAATAGCTGGCCTGTTTGATTCCCTTACGGAGGTCATAACTGGCCTGTTTGATTCCCTTACGGAGGTCATAACTGGCCTGTTTGATTTCTTACGGAGGGCTTAACTGGCCTGTTTGATTCCCTTACGGAGGTCATAACTGGCCTGTTTGATTCCCTTACGGAGGGAATAACTGGACTGTTTGATTCTCTTACGGAGGTCATAACTGGCCTGTTTGATTCCCTAACGGAGGTCAGAACTGGCCTGTTTGATTCTCCTGCGGGTCATAACTGGCCTGTTTGATTCCCTTACGGGGTCATAACTGGCCTGTTTGATTCCTTACGGAGGTCAGAACTGGCCTTTTTGATTCCCTTACGGGGGTCATAACTGGCCTGTTTGATTCCCTTACGGAGGTCATAACTGGCCTGTTTGATTCCCTTACGGAGGTCAGAACTGGCCTTTTTGATTCCCTTACGGGGTCATAACTGGCCTGTTTGATTCCCTTACTGGGGTCATAACTGGCCTGTTTGATTCCCTTACGGGGTCATAACTGGCATGTTTGATTCCCTTACGGGGTCATAACTGGCCTGTTTGATTCCCTTATGGAGGGAATAACTGGCGTGTTTGATTCCCTTACGGAGGTCATAACTGGCCTGTTTGATTCCCTTACGGGGTCATAACTGGCCTGTTTGATTCCCTTACGGAGGTCATAACTGGCCTGTTTGATTCACTTACGGAGGGCATAACTGGACTGTTTGATTCCCTTACGGAGGGAATAACTGGCCTGTTTGATTCCCTTACGGAGGAATAACTGGCCTGTTTGATTCCCTTACGGAGGAATAACTGGCCTGTTTGATTCCCTTACGGAGGGAATAACTGGCCTGTTTGATTCCCTTACGGAGGTCATAACTGGCCTGTTTGATTCCCTTTACGGAGGTCATAACTGGCCTGTTTGATTCCCTTACGGGGTCATAACTGGCCTGTTTGATTCCCTTGGGGTCATAACTGGCCTGTTTGATTCCCTTACGGAGGTCATAACTGGCCTGTTTGATTCCATTACGGAGGAATAACTGGACTGTTTGATTCCCTTACGGAGGGAATAACTGGCCTGTTTGATTCCCTTACGGAGGGAATAACTGGCTTGTTTGATTCCCTTACGGAGGGAATAACTGGCCTGTTTGATTCCCTTACGGAGGAATAACTGGCCTGTTTGATTCCCTTACGGAGGGAATAACTGGCCTGTTTGATTCCCTTACGGAGGTCATAACTGGCCTGTTTGATTCCCTTACAGGGGTCATAACTGGCCTGTTTGATTCCCTTACGGGGTCATAACTGGCATGTTTGATTCCCTTACGGGGTCATAACTGGCCTGTTTGATTCCCTTACGGAGGGAATAACTGGCCTGTTTGATTCCCTTACGGAGGTCATAACTGGCCTGTTTGATTCCCTTACGGGGTCATAACTGGCCTGTTTGATTCCCTTACGGAGGTCATAACTGGCCTGTTTGATTCCCTTACGGAGGGAATAACTGGACT
>NC_068424.1:10860499-10932999 GCF_023373465.1 Oncorhynchus keta
TCATTTGTCTCCTCTATATTTCATAACGCTCCGTGAAGTGAGTCTAATTTCCCTTCCATATGGGTTGTTAGTGGCAAGGAGAGACCGATAAATGAGACCCAAACCGTTATAAGGTTTTAGACTACTTCTCTATTGGATGGCTACTGTATGTTACTTCTCTATTGGATGGCTACTGTATGTTACTTCTCTATTGGATGGCTACTGTAAAGTTACTTCTCTATTGGATGGCTACTGTAATGTTACTTCTCTATTGGATGGCTACTGTAAAGTTAATTCTCTATTGGATGGCTACTGTAAAGTTACTTCTCTATTGGATGGCTACTGTAAAGTTACTGCTCTATTGGATGGCTACTGTAAAGTTACTTCTCTATTGGATGGCTACTGTAAAGTTACTTCTCTATTGGATGGCTACTGTAATGTTACTTCTCTATAGGATGGCTACTGTAAAGTTACTTCTCTATTGGATGGCTACTGTAAAGTTACTTCTCTATTGGGTGGCTACTGTAAAGTTACTTCTCTATTGGATGGCTACTGTAATGTTACTTCTCTACAGGATGGCTACTGTAAAGTTACTTCTCGATTGGATGGCTACTGTAAAGTTACTTCTCTATTGGATGGCTACTGTAAAGTTACTTCTCTATTGGATGGCTACTGTAAAGTTACTTCTCTATTGGATGGCTACTGTAAAGTTACTTCTCTATTGGATGGCTACTGTAAAGTTACTTCTCTATTTGTTTGGCTACTGTAAAGTTACTTCTCTATTGGATGTACATCTTGAAACATACAAACATCCACCATGAAACGTATCATTATCGGTTGTATGCGAAATCCCGTTAACCATCGTAGAGCAGATTTATGATTGACATTTTGTTAAACAGGAAACAGTACCATTACAAAAGTCCCAAGTCACGTATTTCCCCCTTCTTCCTAATACGAGGAACACAGAGAGATCCATGATAAGGGGAGATGCTAATGATACACATGTCATTAACACCCCCAGGAAGAAGACAATCCAAACCTCTTTCAGAAAAAGACAAATGGAGTCCATTTGTGTAATAAGAAGAGGTCATTATTGTCATCGATTCACCTCTGTAAGTAATGCCGACTCAGAGAAATCTCATTACTTTTATCACATTTCAAAACGTGTAGTTTCTGAGAGCCTTAACTTAATTAGTGTTTTACTGCGCTGAGAGAGAGAGAGAGAGAGAGAGAGAGAGAGAGAGAGAGAGAGAGAGAGAGAGAGAGAGAGAGAGGCTGGCTCTGCTGTGTGATTGATGAGTGCTCAGGCCAGGCTAGTGAAAACACTGCAGCTCTCATATTCCTCAGACAATGGCAATAAACATGTTCACAGTGCTGAATCCAAAATTACTTATTTAGTTAGAGAAAATTGTTTGGCTGTGTGAATGTGTGTGTTTGGATGTGTGTGTGTGTGTTTGGATGTGTTAGATACTTATAAACTCTAAAGTAATGGACGATAGCAGCACGTGCATAGTTAGATGGCCTGTGTCTGCACAGAACATCTAACTAGCGCCTGCTGGCACGTTCCATTACTTTAGAGTTTATACAGGTATCAAACACACACACACACACACACACACACACACACACACACACACACACACACACACACACACACACACACACACACACACACACACACACACACACACACACACACACACACACATATGGCCTTGATACAAAGATAACACTTTAAAATGCAAATCATAGCCCTCACATACAGATATCTTTCAGTATTCAACCATCTCATCCATGGCTAAGCTAAGGGACTTTGTGAAGGATGTGCCATTCTGCCTGTGTGTATCAATGTGAAGGTAATATCTGTGATGTGTATGAAGGAACATTGAGTGACGTGGAGGAGACAATAGACTGGTTTTCAATAGGAAACTCAACAGAGATGAAAGAGCGAATTAGTGACAGAGACCCTCTTCATTCTCCAGTGAGAGAGAGAGAGTTGATTCTGCAGATCTGTTCATAAACACAACCAGACCCCACAGAGCCCCAGGACAGCAACACAATTATACCCAACCAAATTATGAGAAATCAAAAATATAAGTACTTGACACATTCGAACGAATCAACCAAAAAACAGAGCAAACTGGAATGCTCTCTGGCCCTAAACAGAGAGTACACAGTAGCAGAATACCTGACCACTGTGACTGACCCTAAACAGAGAGTACACAGTAGCAGAATACCTGACCACTGTGACTGACCCCAAATTAAGAAAAGCTGACTATGTACAGACTCAGTGAGCATGGCGATGCTATTGAGAGAGTCCGCCGTAGGCAGACATGGCTCTTGAAACGTTATGTGCTGCCCACAAAATTAGGTGGGAATGTGGTCTGCTCTTCCCATGTTAATACAATTCCTTCGATCTGTATTGACATTGAATGAAATTGTGAGAGAGACACAGACAGAGAGAGGCAACAGCAAGATGTGTGACATCAGCACGATTTGTGACCTGTTACCACAGGAAAGGGGAAATCAGTGAAGAACAAACACCATTGTAAATACAACCCCTATTTATGTATATTTATGTATATTTTCCTGTATACAGACATAATATGACAGACAGAGGGAACCTGCAAATTGTGGAAGATGAGAGCTTTAATAGCCTTGAAATGAGGACGAGTTTTGCTCTGTGTTGAGGAACAATAGTCAGCTGTGCAAAGTAATAAAGTCAGCATAATTGGCTAAATGGCTCAGTTTCACACTGTGCTTACTGTTGAATCTGTGTTGTTTTGTCCTCTAGTCATATTTGTTTATACCTAAATATAATGAATACGCTGCTAAGTTAATAGAAAGCACACTGAGCATCTCTCTCTACCTCTCTCTCTACCTCTACCTCTCTCTCTCTCTCTACCTCTCTCCCTCTCTCTACCTCTGTCTCTCTATCTACATCTCTCTCTCTATCTACATCTCTCTCTCTATCTATCTCAATTCAATTCAATTTCAATTCAAGGGGCTTTATTGGCATGGGAAACATGTGTTAACATTGCCAAAGCAAGTGAGGTAGATAATGTACAAAAGTGAAATAAACTATACAAATTAACAGTAAACATTACACATGCAGAAGTTTCAAAACAATAAAGACATTACAAATGTCATATTATATATATAAATATACAGTGTTGTAGCAATGTACAAATAGTTAAAGTACACAAGGGGAAATAAATAAGCATAAATATGGGTTGTATTTACAATGGTGTTTGTTCTTCACTGGTTGCCCTTTTCTTGAGGCAACAGGTCACAAATCTTGCTGCTGTGATGGCACACTGTGGAATTTCACCCAGTAGATATGGGAGTATATCAAAATTGGATTTGTTTTCGAATTCTTTGTGGATCTGTGTAGTCTGAGGGAAATATGTCTCTCTAATGTGGTCATACATTGAGCAGGAGGTTAGGAAGTGCAGCTCAGTTTCCACCTCATTTTGTGGGCAGTGAGCACATACCCTGTCTTCTCTTGAGAGCCAGGTCTGTCTACGGTGGCCTTTCACAATAGCAAGGCTATGCTCACTAAGTCTGTACGTAGTCAAAGCTTTCCTTAAGTTTGGGTCAGTCACAGTGGACAGGTATTCTGCCACTGTGTACTCTCTGTTTAGGGCCAAATAGCATTCTAGTTTGCTCTGTTTTTTTTGTTAATTCTTTCCAATGTGTCAAGTAATTATCTTTTTGTTTTCTCATGATTTGGTTGGGTCTAATTGTGCTGCTGTCCTGGGGCTCTGTGGGATGTGTTTGTGTTTCTGAACAGAACCTCAGGACCAGCTTGCTTAGGGGACTCTTCTCCAGGTTCATCTCTCTGTTTGTGATGGCTTTGTTATGGAAGGTTTGTGAATCGCTTCCTTTTAGGTGGTTGTAGAATTTAACAGCTCTTTTCTGGATTTTGATCATTAGTGGGTATCGGCCTAATCCTGCTCTGCGTGCATTATTTGGTGTTCTACGTTGTACACAGAGGATATTTTTCCCTCTCTCTCTCTCTCTCTCTCTCTCTCTCTCTCTCTCTCTCTCTCTCTCTCTCTCTTCTCTCTTTCTCTCTTTCTCTCTCTCTCTCTCTCTCTCTCTCTCTCTCTCTCTCTCTCTCTCTCTCGCTCTCTCTCTCTCTCTCTACCTCTCTCGCTCTCTCTCTCTCTCTCTCTCTCTCTCTCTCTACGCCTTTCTCTCTCTCTACCTCTCTCTCTCTCTTGCACTTTCTCTCTCTCTACCACTCTCTCTTTCTCTCTCTACCTCTCTCTGTTTCTCTCTCTCTACCTCTCTCTCTCTCTCTCTCTTTCTCTCACTCTCTCTTGTACTTTCACTCTCTCTCTACCAATTTCTCTCTACCTCTCTCTCTCTTGCACTTTCTCTCTCTATCACTCTCTCTCTTTCTCTCTCTCTACCTCTCTCTCTACCTCTCTCTCTACCTCCTCTACCTCTCTCTCTACCTCTCTCTCTACCTCTCTCTCTATACCTCTATACCTCTCTCTCACTCTCTCCCTCTACCTCTCTCTCTACCTCTCTCTCTCTATACCTCTCACTCTCTACCTCTCTCTCTCTCTCTCTATACCTCTCACTCTCTCTCTCTACCTCTCTCTCTACCTCTCTCTCTACCTCTCTCTCTCTATACCTCTCACTCTCTCCCTCTCTCTCTACCTCTCTCTCTACCTCTCTCTCTACCTCTCTCTCTCTATACCTCTCACTCTCTCTCTCTACCTCTCTCTCTACCTCTCTCTCTACCTCTCTCTCTCTATACATCTCACTCTCTCCCTCTCTCTCTACCTCTCTCTCTACCTCTCTCTCTCTCTACCTCTCACTCTCTCTCTCTACCTCTCTCTCTACCTCTCTCTCTACCTCTCTCTCTCTATACCTCTCACTCTCTCTCTCTACCTCTCTCTCTACCTCTCTCTCTACCTCTCTCTCTCTATACCTCTCACTCTCTCCCTCTCTCTCTACCTCTCTCTCTCTCTATACCTCTCACTCTCTCTCTCTACCTCTCTCTCTACCTCTCTCTCTCTACCTCTCTCTCTCTATACCTCTCACTCTCTCTCTCTACCTCTCTCTCTACCTCTCTCTCTACCTCTCTCTATACCTCTCTCACTCTCTCTCTCTACCCCTCGCTCTCTCTCTCTCTACCTCTCGCTCTCTACTTCTCTCTATACCTCTCTCACTACCTCTCTCTCTCTCTCTCTCTCTCTCTCTTTCTCTCTCTCTCTCTCTCTCTTGCACTTTCTCTCTCTATCACTCTCTCTTTCTCTCTCTCTACCTCTCTCTCTCTCGCACTTTCTCTCTCTCCTCTCTCGCTCTCTCTCTCTATACCTCTCTCACTCTCTCTCTCTACCCCTCGCTCTCTCTCTCTCTACCTCTCGCTCTCTACTTCTCTCTATACCTCTCTCACTACCTCTCTCTCTCTCTCTCTCTCTCTCTCTCTCTCTCTCTCTCTCTCTCTCTCTCTCTCTCTCTCTCTCTCTCTCTCTCTCTCTCTCTCTCTCTCTCTCTCTCTCTCTCTCTTTCTCTCACTCTCTCTCTTGTACTTTCACTCTCTCTCTACCCCTTTCTCTCTACCTCTCTCTCTCTTGCACTTTCTCTCTCTATCACTCTCTCTTTCTCTCTCTCTACCTCTCTCTCTACCTCTCTCTCTACCTCTCTCTACCTCTCTCTCTACCTCTCTCTCTACCTCTCTCTCTATACCTCTCTCTCTCTCCCTCTCTCTCTACCTCTCTCTCTCTATACCTCTCACTCTCTACCTCTCTCTCTACCTCTCTCTCTACCTCTCTCTCTACCTCTCTCTCTATACCTCTCACTCTCTCTCTCTCTACCTCTCTCTCTACCTCTCTCTCTACCTCTCTCTCTCTATACCTCTCACCTCTCTCCTCTCTCTTTACCTCTCTCTCTACCTCTCTCTCTACCTCTCTCTATACCTCTCTCACTCTCTCTCTCTACCCTCTCTCTCTCTCTCTCTACCTCTCGCTCTCTACTTCTCTCTATACCTCTCTCACTACCTCTCTCTCTCTCTCTCTCTCTCTCTCTCTCTCTTTCTCTCTCTCTCTCTCTCTCTCTCTCTCTCTCTCTCTCTCTCTCTCTCTCTTTCTCTCACTCTCTCTCTTGTACTTGTACCCATCTCTCCCTTCCCTCCTACCTCCCATCTCTCCCTTCCCTCCTAACTCCCATCTCTCCCTTCCCTCCTACCTCCCATCTCTCCCTTCCCTCCTAACTCCCATCTCTCCCTTCCCTCCTACCTCCCATCTCTCCCTTCCCTCCTAACTCCCATCTCTCCCTTCCCTCCTAACTCCCATCTCTCCTTTCCCTCCTAACTCCCATCTCTCCTTTCCCTCCTAACTCCCATCTCTCCCTTCCCTCCTACCTCCCATCTCTCCCTTCCCTCCTAACTCCCATCTCTCCCTTCCCTCCTACCTCCCATCTCTCCTTTCCCTCCTAACTCCCATCTCTCCCTTCCCTCCTACCTCCCATCTCTCCCTTCCCTCCTCCTAACTCCCATCTTTCCCTTCCCTCCTACCTCCCATCTCTCCCTTCCCTCCTAACTCCCATCTCTCCCTTCCCTCCTACCTCCCATCTCTCCTTTCCCTCCTAACTCCCATCTCTCCCTTCCCTCCTAACTCCCATCTCTCCCTTCCCTCCTAACTGCCATCTATCCCTTCCCTCCTAACTCCCATCTCTCCTAACTCCCATCTCTCCCTTCCCTCCTACCTCCCATCTCTCCCTTCCCTCCTACCTCCCATCTCTCCCTTCCCTCCTACCTCCCATCTCTCCCTTCCCTCCTAACTCCCATCTCTCCCTTCCCTCCTAACTCCCATCTCTCCCTTCCCTCCTAACTCCCTTCCCTCCTAACTCCCATCTCCTTCCCCCTCTTATCCCTACATTCTTTACTCTCCCCCTACATCCCCTCCCATCTCTCCCAACTCCCATCTCTCCCTTCCCTCCTAACTCCCATCTCCTTCCCCCCTCTTATCCCTACATTCTTTACTCTCCCCCTACATCCCCTCCCTTCTCACCCTTCCCTCCTCTCCAACTCCCCCAGCTAAACATTACCCGATCCTCCCATGGGTAGAGCAGGGGAAATGTGATGTGGACGAAAGGGGAGAATTCAACACCACAACAGATGTTTCCATAGCACAACAACCTGGTGAAGATTTGTGGGTAATATTCAATGGGTGGAGAGGGACACCAGTGGTGGTAATTTATTTATCTAGCTACGTAAAGAACCAGTCAAAAGTTTGGACAATCCTACTCATTCAATCCTACTCATTGTAGAATAATAGTGAAGACATCAAAACTATGAAATAACACATATGGAATCATGTAGTAACCAAACATGTGTTACCAAATCAAAATCTATTATACATTTGAGATTCTTTGAAGTAGCCACCATTTGCCTGTGACAGATTTGAGATTCTTCGAAGTAGCCACCATTTGCCTCTGACAGCTTTGAGATTCTTTGAAGTAGCCACCATTTGCCTCTGACAGATTTGAGATTCTTTGAAGTAGCCACCATTTGCCTCTGACAGCTTTGAGATTCTTCGAAGTAGCCACCATTTGCCTCTGACAGCTTTGAGATTCTTCGAAGTAGCCACCATTTGCCTCTGACAGCTTTGAGATTCTTTGAAGTAGCCACCATTTGCCTCTGATAGCTTTGCACACTCTTAGCATTCTCTCAACCAGCTTCATGCGAAGGAATTTCAATTAACAGGTGCATTGTTAAAAAAGTATTTCTGGAATTTCTTTCCTTCTTAATGCGTTTGAGGCAATCATTTGTGTTGTGACAAGGTAGGGGGGTATATAGAAGACAGTCCTATTTGGTAAAATACCAAGTCCATATTATGGCAAGAACAACAAGCAAAGAGAAACACCAGTCCATCATTACTTTAAGACATGAAGGTCAGTCAATACAGAACATTTCAAGAGCTCTGAAAGTTTCTTCAAGTGCAGTTTCAAAAAACATCAAGCGCAATGATGAAACTGGCTCTTATGAGGACCGCTAAAGGAAAGGAAGACCTAAAGTGATCTCTGCTGCAGAGGATAAGTTCATTTGAGTTACCAGCCTAAAAAATTGCATCCCAAATAAATTCTTCACAGAGTTCAAGTAAGATACACATCTCAACACCCACCTTTCAGAGGAGACTACGTGAATCAGGCCTTCATGGTTACATTTCTGCAAAGAAAGCACTACTAAAGGACACCAATAAGAAGAAGAGACTTGCTTGGGCCAAGAAACACGAGCAATGGACATTAGACTGGTGGAAATCTGTCCATTGGTCTGATGAGTCCAAATGTGAGATTTTTGGTTTGAACCGCCATGTGTTTGTGAGACACAGTGTTGGTGAACGGATGATCTCTGCATGTGTGGTTCCCACCGTGAAGCATGGAGGAGGAGATGTGATGGTGTGGGGGTGCTTTGCTGGTGACACTGTCAGTGATTTATTTAGAATTCAAGGCACACTCTACCAGGATGGCTACCACAGCATTCTGCAGCGACACGCCATCCCATCTGGTTTGTGCATAGTGGGACTATCATTTGTTTTTCAACAGGATAATGACCCAACACACCTCTAGGCTGTGTAAGGGCTATTTGACCAAGAAGGAGAGTTTTGGAGTGCTGCATCAGATGACCTAGCCTCCACAATCACTCGACCTCAATCCAATTGAGATGGTTTGGGATGAGTTGGACCGCAGAGTGAAGGAAAAGCAGCCAACATGTGCTGAGCATATGTGAAAACACTTTCAAGACTTGAAAATTAATTCCAGGTGAAGCTGGTTGAGAGAATGCCAAGAGTATGCAAAGCTGTCATCAAGGCAAATGGTGGCTACTTTGAAGAATTTAAAATCTAAAACATATTTAGATTTGTTTAACACTTTTTTTGGTTACTACTGTACATAATTCCATGTGTGTTATTTCATAGTTTTGATGTCTTCACTATTATTATACAATGTAGAAAATGGTAAAATAAATAAAAACCTTTGAGTGAGTAGGCGTGTCCAAACTTTTGACTGGAACTGTATGTAGGATCTTAATTTGAGCCTTTCGCTACAGCAGGGAAATAAGCCTGCAGCAACAGGACATGTTAATTATTATGTACATTATTATTACATTTACATTACATTTAAGTCATTTAGCAGACGCTCTTATCCAGAGCGACTTACAAATTGGTGCATTCACCTTATGACATCCAGTGGAACAGCCACTTTACAATAGTGCATCTAAATATTTTAAGGGGGGGTGAGAAGGATTACTTTATCCTATCCTAGGACATTTTCCATCAGGGAAACTTACAAACTTCAGAAGTGTTTTTCAAATTCAAATACACGACAAGTTTTACATTTCGTTCTGCGGCAACAGGTTGATCAAATTAAGATGCAACATCTGTAAAGTCATGACTGACGTGTGTGGTCAGATATGTCCGTCAGGGATTCTCACTGTTTCTAGTTGTGCTGTACCATACTGTACTGCCCTTTGGATAGCACAATAATCTTAGTAGACCTTAGTAGATCTCAGTATGCCTTAGTGGATCTCAGTAGACCGTACCAGATCTCAGTAGATCTTAGTGCATCTCAGTAGGCTATAACAGCGCACACAACCCTTGTGGGCTAGACAGGGACCTTGTATTGCCTGTTGAATTCAAACACAACCATTAGTGGTTAGTGGAGTTGACCGATGTGCTTCAGCTGACCTGGGACTGATTAGAGTGCTTACATTCTCTATTATTACCGTATATGTATTTAAGAAGTGTTTTGGTGATACATGTGTTTTTATTTCATACAATCAACTTAGAGGTGTCTAAACCTTTATAGTTGATGCTGAAAATGAATTTCATGACTATATTGTAATATGAATGTTTATTATGTGTGTTCTGTTGTTTGGCATGGGTACAAACAAGACTGGAGACATTTACTGACCATTATAACAAAGTCTCTGAAAACTCCATGACAGTTATGTTGAAAACAAAACAAAGGTTTTGCCTAATTCTGGGACTTGGCGGCCATTGTTGCCGTCCCTGTTGCATTCTGAAACTGTTCTCTGGACACGAGATGAGAAGTCTGATCTGTTCTAAGAACTTGGTCTCACTAGGAGGATGCAGCCATTTTCTCTGTCTCTCCTCTGATGGGCTGTTTTTAAAAAAAATCTCTTTCATTACCTGTGTCTGTTTTATCCTGTCTCTCAGCGCCATCTGTTTCTCTGCGCTCCTTGGCACCTCCGGATGAGTCCAACAACATGACCTAATATACGATGGATGAGAATGTAACAGGGGCCAAGATAATGCTACAATAGAGCCTGCACACTCAGCTGTTCCAACACAGAGCTTTATGTTGTCTGAAATGCAGGAAAGCGTGGGATATTGTTTTGGGACTGTTTCGGAGGAGATGGAGACAAGAGAAATGATTGTTCACAGATCAAATAAAAAATAGCTGCCAACGCTCTCTCTCATCCTCTCTCTTTCTCTCTCTGTGTTTAATTTAATTCCATGAACGTCCTGCTCATCACATCTCAGTGGTTCTTCAGCATAGAGGACGTCTCAGTGGTTATACAGTATAGATGACGTCTCAGTAGTATGTACGGTGTGGAAGAGGCCGTGGGTCAGTAGAACCCGTTCACCCCAAAGTTACCTGACTTTGGGGGGGCCAACAATAACAGTACAGGACCTCAGGTGTGGAGTGTGGGTGGGAGTTTTGGCTTGCCCTATGAAGGGAGAACACCCACACTGTGTGTTGAATCATGATGCTGCCAGAGTTTTAAACATTCTGTGACCCTCTGAACAATGCACTATGATTATCATTTATTTTTTTGTAATGATCAACTGACTCAATGAAAAAACTTGATATGATAACCTTACAGAATTATACAATCCTTCTACTATTTTGTGTACTGTAATGTAGACCTTTGAAAACATGCAGAATGTACCTGCACATAGAAACCCTTACACCTCCTAGTCTCGGCAGTGCCAGATCTGGACATCTGGGACCATTGAGAAGGAAGTGGACACCCAGCCAGGCAGATGGGACTGATTCGGACAAATGGGACATATTCTTTGACTTGTCCAATAGCTAAAAAATACTTGTCAGAAAGTGAAATATCTGTAATATTAAAAAAAAAAAAAAGAATACTATTGACAGATGCTATATGATCATTATTGTAATTCTAGTAACATTGGACAACCTATGACCCCCTAACAATATGGAAACTACACTGAGTGTACAAAACATTTACATTTACATTTAAGTCATTTAGCAGACGCTCTTATCCAGAGCGACTTACAAATTGGTGCATTCACCTTATGACATCCAGTGGAACAGCCACTTTACAATAGTGCATCTAAATCTTTTAAGGGGGGTGAGAAGGATTACTTTATCCTATCCTAGGTATTCCTTAAAGAGGTGGGGTTTCAGGTGTCTCCGGAAGGTGGTGATTGACTCCGCTGTCCTGGCGTCGTGAGAGGGTTTGTTAGTAATGCTGGCCCATGTTGACTCCAATGCTTCCCGCTGTTGTTAAAACTTGACTGGATGTCTGTTGGGAGAGATGGACCATTGTTGATTCACATGGGAAACTGTTGTTAAAACTTGACTGGATGTCTGTTGGGAGAGATGGACCATTGTTGATTCACATGGGAAACTGTTGTTAAAACTTGACTGATGGACCATTGTTGATTCACATGGGAAACTGTTGTTATGACTGTCCACGAGAATCCAAATAGGTCAGGTTCTGCACTGAATAAGTTCACTCAGACCCCGTCTCAGCCGCGGAAGGAATGTCCTTGGTTTCGAGAGTCTTTTTCCCACGAAACTCTGACACATTCCAAAGCAACTACTGGAACAATATTTCTAACATAGAATGGGGGGAATGGTCAGAGGCAATCTACAGAACACAAATGTCACGTTTGTTATTTTGTGATGTAATTTAAACTGTTGTGAAGGAAATACTGTAACTTAGAAAGTATAACCACTACACGGATGAAGTGTCCATCCTATGTGTTGTGCTTGTAATATGAAACATGATTAATGTGCTTTTGTTAAGGGAAGAATGTGATTTGAAAACTACAAGAGATAATTGTTGTACATAACCACCGACTCTGAGTGAGGTCAGAGAACGTTGTCGCCTGACAGAACAGCCCCTTTCAAACACACTGTATAAATTGATGTGTTAAGAATTAACATACAGTGAGGGAAAAAACAGTATTTGATCCCCTGTACGTTTGCCCACTGACAAAGAAATGATCAGTCTATAATTTTAATGGTTTATTTGAACAGCGAGAGACAGAATAACAACAACAAAAAATCCAGAAAAACGCATGTCAAAAATGTTATAAATTGATTTGCATTTTAATGAGTTGAGTTACAATTTAATTGGCTAGTAAATAAATAATTGAACCAATTTATGTAGTACTGAATCATAAGTAAGGCTCAGATTTGTGCAGATGCAGGGGGTTAGGAATGTTCAGAATGATGATATGATACGAGGATATGATTAATAAGGTTACTTTTAGATGTTTTATAGATGTGATAGGTAAAGACCTGTTAGAGTTTAATTCAGGAGATGATAACTCTTTAAAGAACCTCTCTCATGGTGCCCCAGATTTTAATGAGTTACTTGTTACATGATTCATTTAATAACAATTAGTAACAATTAAACATAGTTAGTTGATTAGGTAAATAACAGTCTTCAGATTCATGTTAAAGTCAAGTCATGACACTGTTGAGTGTGAAAAACCATGCAGCATTGCAGTTCTTGACACACTGAAACTGGTGTGCCTGGTACCTACTACCATACCCCATTAAAATCAACTTAAATATGTTGTCTTGACCATTCACCTCCTGAATGGCACACATACACAATCCATATCTCAATTGTCTGAAGTCTTAAAAATCATTTTTAATCTTCATCTTCACTGATTGAAGTGGATTTAATAAGTTAAATCAATAAGGGAGCATAGCTTTCACCTGGATTCACCTGGACAGTCTATGTCATGGAAAGAGCAGGTGTCCCTAATGTTTTGTACACTCAGTGCATAACGAACTGAATCTGCATACAACACAATAAAGTACATCAGCGACATCAGTGAATTCATTGACATTTTCCCCTGTGGGGCAGAAATGATTAATTACCATTTAATACTGGATAGATGAATAACCTTGCCAACCTATTCCAGGCTAATTAAAGCTGTTTGACATCTGTTTACCTCACAATTGTGACATGCATAGATACATGTCTAAAACAAAGAGATCAAAATGTCCCCAAACATTTTCTGCATCACCCCAAATTGACAATAGACTACGCAGGGGACCCCATTTGGAAAAATGATATTCCCTTAACACTGGCTATGTGTTCCACGGGAGGTTGGTGGCATCTTAATTGGGGAGGACGGGCTCGTGGTAATGGCTGGAGCGGAATTGGTGGAATGGTATCAGATACATCAAACACATGGTTTCCATGGTTTCTATATAGTTGATGCCATTCCATTAGTCGTCCTCCCATCAGCAGCCTCTTGTGGAGCAAATTCTCATAGTTTAAAAGTATGTTAATTGACATTAAGGGTTGTATTCTCAAATCACTTAATTTGTTTGAAACAATGACAGTTTTTCTCAGGCCCCATTTAAATTTCAAGCCCAAGTTTAGCCTGGCGAGTTTAGCCTACGCTAAACCAAGGCTGTACCACAACCGGCCGTGATTGGGAGTCGCATAGGGCAAAGCACAATTGGCCGAGCATCGTCCGGGTTTGGCAGGTATAGGCCATCATTGTAAATAAGAATTTGTTCTCAACTGACTTGCCTAGTTAAAGAAAGGTTATTTATTTAAGTAAGTAAGAAAATAAAGCCATACAATTCTACAGTACAATACGTAGGCCAACCACTATCTGTCACATTTGGTTACTCTAGTCTCGTAGTTTTGCGAGCCAATGCTAACTACCATTAACACAATACTGCTAGCTGGCAATTGTGCTAACACTAGTTAACGACTACCGAACTTAGCTGTATAGCTAGTCAGCCAGTGAAGCTGTCAGTTGGTAACGGGTTGTGAAACCTAACATTAGCTAGAACAGTTCGCCATAACTATTTTGATTAACTTACACATTTGCTGAGCGGTCCATGACATCCCCCTCTGTGTCATTTTGAACCTATGATCTTTCTTGGACTCCTGAGTGGCGCAGCAGTCTACGGCACGGCATCTCAGTGGTAGAGGTGTCACTACAGACCCTGGTTTGATTCCAGGCTGTATCAAAACCGGCCGTGATTGGGAGTCCCACCGGACTGCACACAATTGCCACAGTGTAGTCTGTGTTAAGGTTTGGCTGGGGTAGGCCATCATCGTAAATAACATTTTTTTCTTAACTGACTTGCCAAGTTGAATAAAATTTGAAGAAAGGTGAATTTTTTTTTTTTTTTATCCTTTTCTTCTCATATGCTGCCTTTTTAGCAGCTGGTTCAAGGTTGGGTGATAGTGGTGGACGTATGCAGCACTTTCCTGGTGCCTGGCCAGCTTTCAGCGCTTGTAGAAACATATTTTATTAGACAGCTATCTCCCGCTCTCCATCTCCCAGAGACACTGACAAGAGAGTAGGCTACATACATTTGAAAACTGAGGTAAAACCGTGGGCACACACAGACAGGACACGTGATGAAAGAGAGACTTGTTCAGACCTCAGTGCTTCAGACGAGTCACTCCAAACTCTCAGCTCAGTTCATGTCGGCTACTTGCAGCACACGGATAAATACACAAGTGTCTCTGTGCAGAGATTGGGAGTTGACAAACGAAACACATGATAGTGGTGGAGGTGGTGTTGGTGGAGGTGATGGTGGAAGTGGTGTTGGTGGAGGTGGTGGTGGAGGGTATGGTGGAGGTGGTGTTGGTGGAGGTGGTGGTGATGGTGGAGGTGGTGTTGGTGGTGGAGGTGGCGATGGTTGTTGTGGTGGTGGTGGAGATGGTGGTGAAGGAGGTAGTGGATATGGTGGTGGTGGAGGTGGTGGAGGTGATGGTGGTGTTGGTGGAGGTGGTGGTGGAAGTGGTGGAGGAGGTGGTGGTGGTGGAGGAGGTAGTGGAGATGGTGATGGTAGTTGTGGTGGAGGTAGTGGTGTAGGAGGTGGTTGTGGAGGTGGTGGTGGTGGAGCAGGTGGTGGAAGTGGTGGAGGAGGTGGTTGTGGAGGTGGTGAAGGAGGTGGTGATGGTGGTGGAGGTGGTGATGGTTGTTGTGGTGGTGGTGGCGGTGGTGGTAGAGGTAGTGGAGATGGTGGAGGTGGTGGTGGTGGAAGTGGTGGAGGAGGAAGTAGTGGAGATGGTGAAGGTAGTGGAGGAGGTAGTGGAGATGGTGAAGGTGGTGGTGGTGGAGGTGGTGATGGTAGTGGAGATGGTGAAGGGTGGTGGAGGTGGAGGTGGAGGTGGTGATGGTAGTGGAGATGGTGAAGGGTGGTGGAGGTGGAGGTGGTGATGGTAGTGGAGGAGGTAGTGGAGATGTTGAAGGTGGAGGTGGAGGTGGTGTTGTTAGTGGAGGAGGTAATGGAGACGGTGAAGGTGGTGGTGGAGGTGGTGATGGTAGTGGAGGAGGTAGTGGAGATGTTGAAGGTGGAGGTGGAGGTGGTGTTGTTAGTGGAGGAGGTAATGGAGATGGTGGGGGTGGTGGTGGAGGTGGTGATGGTAGTGGAGGAGGTAGTGGAGATGTTGAAGGTGGAGGTGGAGGTGGTGTTGTTAGTGGAGGAGGTAATGGAGATGGTGAAGGTGGTGGTGGGGGTGGTGGTGGAGGTGGTGTTGGTGTGTATAAAATCAAATGTAATTTGATTAGTGAACAACAGGTGTAGACTAATAGTGAAATGTTTACTTACGTTCCTTCCCAGCAATGCAGAGAGAAACAAAGACAAATAGTATTAAAAAAAAGAGTGAGAGATATTTTTTAACTTCAGCTGTAATTGAGAGCTATGTTGTTTGGTGTCTCACTCACTCTGCACCCTCAACCTCATTTTGTTTGTTTGCACAAGTGTTGCATGAACTGCTTGTGTTAAAGAAAGGGTGAGAGAGCGAGATGGAGGGAAAGAAAGAGAGAAAGTGTTAGACCGAGTGAGGTGAGTGAGTGAGTGAGTGAGTGAGTGAGTGAGTGAGTGAGTGAGTGAGTGAGTGAGTGAGTGAGTGAGTGAGTGAGAGAGAGAGAGAGAGAGAGAGAGAGAGAGAGTGACTGAGTGAGTGAGTGAGTGAGTGAGTGAGTGAGTGAGTGAGTGAGTGAGTGAGTGAGTGAGTGAGAGAGATGTTGCAGTAGTTTAAGCATTCATTTGTCGGTGTGGTGAATACTATGTTTTTGTTCTGGTGTCTGTGTTAATACAGGGATAATATAATTGAGTTTTACACATTGCCTGTGAGAGGAGATCATTACGTAAGCGTTTTCACGCAATTGTTGTGACAAGCTCTGTAAACACTGTATGCCAGGCTTTCAACAGGAAATGAAAACAGAGGTTTTTCAAACATTTCAAGGAAACAATTATACTGTAAAAAAAATGTGACACACTCCAAAGATTGGATATGCTTATTTATTTAACAAATTCTGCAATGAAGGAGCTGGTCAGGGTTCCATCCTGTAGCTAGCTGGTCAGGGTTCAATCCAGTAGCTAGCTGGTCAGGGTTCCATCCAGTAACTAGCTGGTCAGGGTTCCATCCAGTAGCTAGCTGGTCAGGGTTCCATCCAGTAACTAGCTGGTCAGGGTTCCATCCAGTAGCTAGCTGGTCAGGGTTCCATCCAGTAGCTAGCTGGTCAGGGTTCCATCCAGTAGCTAGCTGGTCAGGGTTCCATCCAGTAACTAGCTGGTCAGGGTTCCATCCAGTAACTAGCTGGTCAGGGTTCCATCCAGTAGCTAGCTGGTCAGGGTTCCATCCAGTAACTAGCTGGTCAGGGTTCCATCCAGTAACTAGCTGGTCAGGGTTCCATCCAGTAACTAGCTGGTCAGGGTTCCATCCAGTAGCCAGCTGGTCAGGGTTCCATCCAGTAACTAGCTGGTCAGGGTTCCATCCAGTAGCTAGCTGGTCAGGGTTCCATCCAGTAGCTAGCTGGTCAGGGTTCCATCCAGTAACTAGCTGGTCAGAGTTCCATCCAGTAGCTAGCTGGTCAGGGTTCCATCCAGTAGCTAGCTGGTCAGGGTTCCATCCAGTAGCTAGCTGGTCAGGGTTCCATCCAGTAGCTAGCTGGTCAGGGTTCCATCCAGTAGCTAGCTGGTCAGGGTCCCATCCAGTAGCTAGCTGGTCAGGGTTCCATCCAGTAGCTAGCTGGTCAGGGTTCCATCCAGTAACTAGCTGGTCAGGGTTCCATCCAGTAACTAGCTGGTCAGGGTTCCATCCAGTAGCTAGGTGGTCAGGGTTCCATCCAGTAGCTAGCTGGTCAGGGTTCCATCCAGTAGCTAGCTGGTCAGGGTTCCATCCAGTAGCTAGCTGGTCAGGGTTCCATCCAGTAGCTAGCTGGTCAGGGTTCCATCCAGTAGCTAGCTGGTCAGGGTTCCATCCAGTAGCTAGCTCTTCAGGGTTCCATCCAGTAACTAGCTGGTCAGGGTTCCATCCAGTAGCTATCTGGTCAGGGTTCCATCCAGTAGCTAGCTGGTCAGGGTTCCATCCAGTATCTAGCTGGTCAGGGTTCCATTCAGTAACTAGCTGGTCAGGGTTCCATCCAGTAGCTAGCTGGTCAGGGTTCCATCCAGTAGCTAGCTGGTCAGGGTTCCATCCAGTAGCTAGCTGGTCAGGGTTCCATCCAGTAACTAGCTGGTCAGGGTTCCATCCAGTAGCTAGCTGGTCAGGGTTCCATCCAGTAGCTAGCAGGTCAGGGTTCCATCCAGTAGCTAGCTGGTCAGGGTTCCATCCAGTAGCTTGCTGGTCAGGGTTCCATCCAGTAGCTAGCTGGTCAGGGTTCCATCCAGTAGCTAGCTGGTCAGGGTTCCATCCAGTAACTAGCTGGTCAGGGTTCCATCCAGTAGCTAACTGGTCAGGGTTCCATCCAGTAGCTAGCTGGTTAGGGTTCCATCCAGTAGCTAGCTGGTCAGGGTTCCATCCAGTAACTAGCTGGTCAGGGTTCCATCCAGTAGCTAGCTGGTCAGGGTTCCATCCAGTAGCTAGCTGGTCAGGGTTCCATCCAGTAACTAGCTGGTCAGGGTTCCATCCAGTAGCTTGCTGGTCAGGGTTCCATCCAGTAACTAGCTGGTCAGGGTTCCATCCAGTAGCTAGCTGGTCAGGGTTCCATCCAGTAGCTAGCTGGTCAGGGTTCCATCCAGTAACTAGCTGGTCAGGGTTCCATCCAGTAACTAGCTGGTCAGGGTTCCATCCAGTAGCTAGCTGGTCAGGGTTCCATACAGTAGCTAGCTGGTCAGGGTTCCATCCAGTAACTAGCTGGTCAGGGTTCCATCCAGTAACTAGCTGGTCAGGGTTCCATCCAGTAGCTAGCTGGTCAGGGTTCCATACAGTAGCTAGCTGGTCAGGGTTCCATCCAGTAGCTAGCTGGTCAGGGTTCCATCCAGTTGCTTGCTGGTCAGGGTTCCATCCAGTAACTAGCTGGTCAGAGTTCCATCCAGTAGCTAGCTGGTCAGGGTTCCATCCAGTAACTAGCTGGTCAGTGTTCCATCCAGTAACTAACTGGTCAGGGTTCCATCCAGTAACTAGCTGGTCATGGTTCCATCCAGTAGCTAGCTGGTTAGGGTTCCATCCAGTAACTAGCTGGTCAGAGTTCCATCCAGTAACTAGCTGGGCAGTGTTCCATCCAGTAACTAGCTGGTCAGTGTTCCATCCAGTATCTAGCTGGTCAAGAATCCGTGTAGATCTGTGTAGTGTTTGTAGAGCACCAAGTCACATGTATTGTGACTTTATTGTAGTTGTATTGACATGTATTGTAGTTGGTCAAATCATACGATGCATCTCAGTGAGCTACTCTTCTTTCTTTCATTTTTCAACCAGTTTAGTGTTTAGTGACCTGGCAACATGCCGTGTTTTGTCAGGGTCTTCAGTCTCAGGAAGCTTTGCTGAAAGAAATATCAGAAAAGCAGCTAGTAGAGAGAAGTGGACAGCTAGTGGCCCTTGTGGCCCTTGGCGTTGCTTTAATCAGTGCCTCACACAGTCGCAGTCACTCACGAAACACTTTGGATTTACTCAGACAACACAGAACACCGACCGGGTTAGCTCTGATTCTGCCCTGTGTGTCTTACTAAGGAGGGCATTGACTAACACAGCCCAACAAAACATGTTTCGGGGAGAGTAAGACTGGTATGCTGTGAGGTAGCTAACTTGGGATGTTTTCTCCTGTCATGGCTGGGACAGAAACATGGTGAGAAACTATACAGCTGCAAGACATGGCGTTGAAGTCACTGGTCACTGGTGCTGTTGTGCACTTTGCAGCCCTTGGACGAGGTTTGTTGAAAGGTTGAAAGGTTTTTTTCAAAAATCATAATATTTTAAATCGTACATTTTTAAAATGTATATTTGATGTTTGGTGTGTTCTTAGAATATCCCGAAGAGGCAATTATGAAGATTTTTGGGTTGCTTCTGAACTCCTGTTTCCTTCCTGTCATTATTGTTGTTGTTGTTTACTGGTACACAAAGCAGTGTATTCTCGGATTGTCAACTACCAATCTTTTGAATATTCTGCACCCAACTGCCTCTGCTGCTATGGCAACTAATGAATCCAAATAATTTTGTATAGAGTCTACCTTACTCTCCTCATACGTGACATGAACACTGAGAAATATAAGATGATGTGCTGATCCCCCATCCCGAATGCACAGGGGGCAACAAGGTAAAGGATTCTTTCTAAACAGATAGTCCTGTTAATGCTTGTTTAGGAAGCCTTCCTCAGTAATTAACAAGTAACAACCCCCTGCCATCGAAATACCTGATTCAATTTGCAATAAGACAACACACGTCGGGCAAAGTTTTTAATTGTGCCCATGGCGATAACTTACTGTTTGAAATCGCATTCCCCCAAGGTGTGATTTTTGCGAAAATCGTACCGCCGCAAGCTAATTCGGATACACACATTGGTGGTGAGGTGAGCAACAACGCACATTACCCGGCATAACGATGTTCCTTACGGTCCTGGGAGGAACAGAAGGAGAGTTAATATGTTCGCCAATTATTTCCACTTCGTGCCTTTATTGCCTCCGGTGGGAAGTAGGGATGGAGGGAGGAAATGGAGAGGTAGGAGGTGGAGTCCCGCCAAATCCCTTCCTCTTTCCCTCCATTGTTAAACAGTTGGGTTGTGTGGAGGCTGCCTACGGAATGCCGACGCACACAGAAAAAAAATGAGATTCCGTAAACTAAGGACATTAATATTTACATTAGAGGAAATGTACAACTGTTTGGATACGATTGGAAAGGTGACATGTTTTTCATGTTTCTCCTGTGTTCAGATTCAAATGGCACAGAATGAAATAAACATGTTGTTTATCTCTAAGTCCCCTCCATGTCAACTCTGATATATCTACGTCAGAGAGACAAACATGGCGGATGGCGCTAGCTGGTACTGGATGACTCAGCTGTCTATTCCATATTTTGACTGTTTGGAATTTAGGATTATTATAGGGGACTTCATGTTCTGTTCCTCTCTGGGTACTTGGGCACATGGCCAGGCTGTACACAGAGTTCACACACATACACAGATTGAACCTGGCTGTCATGCCGTAGTCACTCATAATCACTCAGCTTTCCTCTTTGTGGTTCACTTATTCACTTCCCCTTTATATGGTAGGACTTTGCTAATAAATGAGAAGCATATATGTAGTGCCTGTACAGCCTTTATGAAGGGTCCATAAAACCTTTATAACATGTTCCTTGTTTAAAAATGTAATTGAAATTGTTATTTTATACATCTTAAGAAACACTGCTCTTAATCCCCCCAGAGTTGATGTCAGCGCCCCAGCGTCTGTCTAATTAGCATCATAAAGAATGTTGGTTTAAGATATAGATATCTGTTTAGCATGGGCTGTGTCTCAATGCACCGCATCTGCCGATGTCGGCCTTCTGCATCTGCCGATGTCGGCCTTCTGCATCTGCCGATGTCGGCCTTCTGCGTCTGCCGATGTCGGCCTTCTGCATCTGCCGATGTCGGCCTTCTATATCTGCGATGGAAGGTGGCAGAGCTGGAGCAGTGTTTGTCAGCCAGGGAGACATCCTGAATATTGGTATTTTCACAAAAACGTCTGTATGAACGGTTTGGGTTACAAACCATCGAAAGCTGAGACTCTCACGTACATGTCGTTTGTTTTTCTCTGCGATGCAAGACTCACATGAACCGTCTGGTTCTTTAACCCGGTACCAGTTTAAATAATGAATGGAAGTACTTTATAGCCAATACGAGAAAAAATATGATTACATACACTTGGGTTGAAGTCATTAAACTTGTTTTTCAACCACTCCACAAATTTCTTGTTAACAAACTATAGTTTTGGCAAGTCGGTTAGGATATCTACTTCGTACATGACACGTAATTTTTCCAACAATTGTTAGTAAACAGATTATTTCACTTATAATTCACTGTATTACAATTCCAGTGGGTCAGAAGTTTACATACACTAAGTTGACTGTGCCTTTAAACAGCTTGGAAAATTCCAGAAAATGATGTCATGGCTTTAGAAGCTTCTGATTTACATCCTTTGAGTCAATTGGAGGTGTACCTGTGGAGGTATTTCAAGGCCTACCTTCAAACTCAGTGCCTCTGTGCTTGACATCATGGGAAAATCAAAAGAAATCAGCCAAGACCTCAGAAACAAAATTGTAGACCTCCACAAGTCTGTTTCATAATTGGGAGCAATTTCCAAACGCTTGAAGGTACCACGTTCAACTGTACAAACAATAGTACGCAAGTATAACCACCGTGCGACCACGCAGCCGTCATACCGCTCAGGAAGGGGACATTTTCTGTCTCCTAGAGATACTTTGGTACGAGAAGTGCAAATCAATCCCAGAATAACAGCAAAGGACCTTGAAGATTCTGGAGGAAACAGGTACAAAAGTATCTGTATCCACAGTAAAACGAGTCCTATATCGACATAACCTGAAAGGCCGCTCAGCAAGGAAGAAGCCACTGCTCCAAAACCGCCATAAAAAAGCCAGACTACGGTTTGCAACTGCACATGGGGACAAAGATCATACTTTTTGGAGAAATGTCCTCTAGTCTGATGAAACAAAAATAGAGCTGTTTGGCCATAATGACCATCGTTATGTTTGAAGGAAAAAATGGGGAGGCTTGCAAGCTGAAGAACATCATCCCAACCGTGAAGCACGGGGTTGACAGCATTATGTTGTGGGGGTGATTTGCTGCAGGAGGGACTGGTGCACTTCACAAAATAGAATGCATCATGAGGCAGGAAAATGATGTGGATATATTGAAGCAACATCTCAAGAAACCAGTCAGGAAGTTAAAGCTTGGTCACAGAAAGCCCTGACCTCAATCCCACAGAAAATGTGTGAGTAGAACTGAAAAAGCATGTGTGAGCAAGGAGGCCAACAAACCTGACTCAATTACACTAGCTCTGTCAAGAGGAATGGGCCACAATTCACCCAACTTATTGTGGGAAGCTTGTGGAAGGCTACCTGAAACGTTTGACCCAAGTTAAGCAATTTAAAGGAAATGCTACCAAATACTAATTGAGTGTACGTAAACTTCTGGCCCACTGGGAATGTGATGAAAGAAATAAAAGCTGAATAAATCATTCTCTCTGTTATTATTCTAACATTTCACATTCTTAAAATGAAGTGGTGATCCTAACTGACCTACAACAGGGACTTTTGACTAGGATTAAATGTCAGGAATTGTGAAAAACTGAGTTTAAATGTGTTTGGCTAAAGTGTATGTAAACTTCCCACTTCAACTGTGTATATCCTCTCAGACTTAAAAACATACTTCCTTTTGATTCATTTAGGACTGTTTCACAATATTTGGGAATGTTTTTCACTTAGTTTCTATAGGCTAACAGCATTAAGGCCAAATTCAATGTTTCTTCAAATAATAGATTTAAATATAATTGTTTATACCTAAAGGAGTTCTAATATTTGAAATAGCGAAATTATCCTTGGTATGACCATCATCAAACGAGCCCATACGTTATCTGAGTAGAAACCCAGCCCGGGCCCTTAGTCCTTAGACCCATTTACAAGAGGTGTCTCCAGTCCTGGAATATAACCAATCTAAGCAAGCTATTTCAAATCCAATTGTTGTGAAAATGGAGCCAGCGAGCTGCAGGCATTGTGAGGGACTTTGGCCCACACAAACCAATTAGGCAAGTTTCCAAAGCAATACTCCACAATGTAGCCCAGAGGACAGCAGCCCAACAAGACTTTGATTTCCCTGAATGTGATTGTAATGTTATATTCCCTGGAAAAGCAAGATGGCTGCCATGGGTTGGTTGGTTGGTGTTGTGAGTGTGTCTGTGAGATCTGAGGAAGATTCAAATGAGATTAACACATTCACACTGTTCTGACAGTATGTGTAGTATGTATGCATTCCCGGGTAGACCTGGGATAGAGCAATATCAAATACACCAGGCTATCTTTATCTCTATCTAAACACACACACACACACACACACACACTTAACGGTGTGTATTAGATCAGTGATCCCCTCTCTACCCCTGACATTAGACTGTAATCCCGGAATCTGGGATCAAGGATTAGTGCTGCGACTGAGATAGCAGCCTGTGGCCTTTACAGAGACTAAATGCTACTGAGCCCTCAGTCCCCCACAGTACAATACAAGAGAATGGACCACGTAATGAGAGTCAGGAGACATGGACTGTTCCATTTATATGGGAAGAAGAGTGTTGATGTTTGTTGTGTTGTTAACTCGTGGAGATTAGCTCTGAATCTCTTATTCACTTTTAGACTGTACTATTACAACGCAGACTAACTGTTAAAACAATTCACACCCCGAGATATTTCATCATATATTATATTTTGTCATTACTGTAACGTTGTTGCCACACAGAACAGCATATATTCACATTGAGAGAAGTAAAGACAATTATTCGGTGTGTTATCCGTATCACAACAAGGTCTATCACATTACCCCCCTATTGTAGCAATCTGTGAGCCCCCTATTGTAGCAATCTGTGAGCCCCCTATTGTAGCAATCTGTGAGCCCCCTATTGTAGCAATCTGTGAGCCCCTATTGTAGCAATCTGTAGCCCTGTGAGCCCCCTATTGTAGCAATCTGTGAGCCTTCTATTGTAGCCCCTTCTATTGTAGCAATCTGTGAGCCCTATTGTAGCAATCTGTGAGCCCCCCCTATTGTAGCAATCTGTGAGCCCCCTATTGTAGCAATCTGTGAGCCCCCTATTGTAGCAATCTGTGTGTAGCAATATGTGAGCCTTCTATTGTAGCAATCTGTGAGCCCCTAATCTGTGAGCCTTCTATTGTAGCAATCCCCTTCTATTGTAGCAATCTGTGAGCCTTCTATTGTAGCAATCTGTGAGCCCCCTATTGTAGCAATCTGTGAGCCCCCTATTGTAGCAATCTGTGAGCCCCCTATTGTAGCAATCTGTGAGCCCCCTATTGTAGCAATCTGTGAGCCCTCTATTGTAGCAATCTGTGAGCCCCCTATTGTAGCAATCTGTGAGCCCCCTATTGTAGCAATCTGTGAGCCTTCTATTGTAGCAATCTGTGAGCCCCCTATTGTAGCAATCTGTGAGCCCCCTATTGTAGCAATCTGTGAGCCCCCTATTGTAGCAATCTGTGAGCCTTCTATTGTAGCAATCTGTGAGCCTTCTATTGTAGCAATCTGTGAGCCCTCTATTGTAGCAATCTGTGATTCCCCTATTGTAGCAATCTGTGAGCCTTCTATTGTAGCAATCTGTGTGAGCCTTCTATTGTAGCAATCTATGAGTCCCCTATTGTAGCAATCTGTGAGCCCCCTATTGTAGCAATCTGTGAGCCTTCTATTGTAGCAATCTGTGAGCCCCCTATTGTAGCAATCTGTGAGCCCCCTATTGTAGCAATCTGTGAGCCTTCTATTGTAGCAATCTGTGTGAGCCTTCTATTGTAGCAATCTATGAGCCCCCTATTGTAGCAATCTGTGAGCCCCCTATTGTAGAAATCTGTGAGCCTTCTATTGTAGCAATCTGTGAGCCTTCTATTGTAGCAATCTGTGATCCCCCTATTGTAGCAATCTGTGAGCCCCCTATTGTAGCAATCTGTGAGCCCCCTATTGTAGCAATCTGTGAGCCCCCTATTGTAGCGATCTGTGAGCCTTCTATTGTAGCAATCTATGAGCCCCCTATTGTAGCAATCTGTGAGCCCCCTATTGTAGCAATCTGTGAGCCTTCTATTGTAGCAATCTGTGAGCCTTCTATTGTAGCAATCTGTGAGCCCCCTATTGTAGCAATCTGTGAGCCTTCTATTGTAGCAATCTGTGAGCATTCTATTGTAGCAATCTGTGAGCCCCCTATTGTAGCAATCTGTGAGCCCCCTATTGTAGCAATCTGTGAGCCCCCTATTGTAGCGATCTGTGAGCCTTCTATTGTAGCATTCTGTGAGGCCTCTATTGTAGCAATTTGTGAGCCCCCTATTTTAGCAATCCATCTTCCTCCTCTAATTTAGATAATTTCAAACCCTGACACCGTCCGTCAAACAGGAGGCAGAAACACAGACGCACCCCAAAGAAAAAGCAAGGAGGTGAGAAGAAAGACATCGATCATATTACTACAGATATCCTTCAGATTTATCTGGCACTTCCCAGCCTTGGTACTTGTCAGCAGGCAGGAGGTGTGCAGAAACCGATATGGCTCTATAAGTAACCCATTACTTCCTGATGCTATTATCCAGCTGGGAAAGACAGCGTGATAACTCCACAGCCAGTGATAATCCTTAAGAGTCTCATATGAGTCGTGATAACTCCACAGCCAGTGATAATCCTTAAGAGTCTCATATGAGTCGTGATAACTCCACAGCCAGTGATAATCCTTAAGAGTCTCATATGAGTCGTGATAACTCCACAGCCAGTGATAATCCTTAAGAGTCTCATATGAGTCGTGATAACTCCACAGCCAGTGATAATCCTTACGAGTCTCATATGAGTCGTGATAACTCCACAGTCAGTGATAATCCTTGGGAGTCTCATATGAGTCGTGACATCTCCACAGCCAGTGATAATCCTTAGGAGTCTCATATGAGTCGTGATAACTCCACAGCCAGTGATAATCCTTAAGAGTCTCATATGAGTCGTGATAACTCCACAGCCAGTGATAATCCTTACGAGTCTCAAATGAGTCGTGATAACTCCACAGTCAGTGATAATCCTTGGGAGTCTCATATGAGTCGTGACATCTCCACAGCCAGTGATAATCCTTAGGAGTCTCATATGAGTCGTGATAACTCCACAGCCAGTGATAATCCTTAAGAGTCTCATGAGTCGTGATAACTCCACAGCCAGTGATAATCCTTAAGAGTCTCATATGAGTCGTGATAACTCCACAGCCAGTGATAATCCTTAAGAGTCTCATATGAGTCGTGATAACTCCACCGCCAGTGATAATCCTTAAGAGTCTCATATGAGTCGTGATAACTCCACAGCCAGTGATAATCCTTAGGAGTCTCATATGAGTCGTGATAACTCCACAGCCAGTGATAATCCTTAAGAGTCTCATATGAGTCGTGATAACTCCACCGCCAGTGATAATCCTTAAGAGTCTCATATGAGTCGTGATAACTCCACAGCCAGTGATAATCCTTAGGAGTCTCATATGAGTCGTGACATCTCCACAGCCAGTAATAATCCTTAAGAGTCTCATATGAGTCGTGATAACTCCACAGCCAGTGATAATCCTTAAGAGTCTCATATGAGTCGTGATAACTCCACAGCCAGTAATAATCCTTAAGAGTCTCATATGAGAATCGTGATAACTCCACAGCCAGTGATAATCCTAAAGAGTCTCATATGAGTCGTGATAACTCCACATCCAGTAATAATCCTTAAGAGTCTCATATGAGTCGTGATAACTCCACAGCCAGTGATAATCCTAAAGAGTCTCATATGACTCGTGATAACTCCACAGCCAGTGATAATCCTAAAGAGTCTCATATGAGTCGTGATAACTCCACAGCCAGTAATAATCCTTAAGAGTCTCATATGAGTCGTGATAACTCCACAGCCAGTAATAATCCTTAAGAGTCTCATATGAGTCGTGATAACTCCACAGCCAGTAATAATCCTTAAGAGTCTCATATGAGTCGTGATAACTCCACAGCCAGTAATAATCCTTAAGAGTCTCATATGAGTCGTGATAACTCCACAGCCAGTAATAATCCTTAAGAGTCTCATATGAGTCGTGATAACTCCACAGCCAGTAATAATCCTTAAGAGTCTCATATGAGTCGTGATAACTCCACAGCCAGTGATAATCCTAAACCGGAGGGGGACTCCTTTAGGTATTTAAAAGGTATTCAAAAATGATTAGATTAAACATTGAGCACGGTTTCATGCACACAATAATACAATTATTGTGGAAAGACCAGATTAAAATAACAGTTTGTTTAAAAATGTTTACACGCTTTGCAAGAACGATGTCCTTAATAAACCTGTTTATATGGAAAACATCTGAAACCAGGCTTCTGATGAACCCTTTGAAGAAGACAGGAAATTCTGATGAACCTTTTGAAGAATACAGGAAATTGCTCATTAGCATAAATGCTCTACCACAGAGATGATGTCATTTTTGCAAATAATATTTGATTCTGAGTTTTTGGACATATAAAGTTTGTATGTGAACTATGTCTAAGACACATACGTATGTGTCTTAGACATAGTTCACATACAGTTGTTCCGAACTCACCTTACTCGGCATAAGGAGGAGGCCTGCGCGACCGGTGCTAGCACACACGCAGATAAAATACACAGCTGAAATACTGACTAAGCTGTTTACATGTTCTAATAATTGAACATGATTACTGTACATGTCCTAATCATTTAACATGATTACTGTACATGTCCTAATAATTGAACATGTTTACTGTACATGTCCTAATCATTTAACATGATTACTGTACATGTCCTAATCATTTAACATGATTACTGTACATGTCCTAATCATTTAACATGATTACTGTACATGTCCTAATCATTTAACATGATTACTGTACATGTCCTAATCATTTAACATGATTACTGTACATGTCCTAATCATTTAACATGATTACTGTACCTATGTGTCCTAATCATTTAACATGATTACTGTACATGTCCTAATCATTTGAACATGATTACTGTACATGTCCTAATCATTTAACATGATTACTGTACATGTCCTAATCATTTAACATGATTACTGTACATGTCCTAATCATTTAACATGATTACTGTACATGTCCTAATCATTTAACATGATTACTGTACATGTCCTAATCATTTAACATGATTACTGTACATGTCCTAATCATTTAACATGATTACTGTACATGTCCTAATCATTTAACATGATTACTGTACATGTCCTAATCATTTAACATGATTACTGTACATGTCCTAATCATTTAACATGATTACTGTACATGTCCTAATCATTTAACATGATTGCTGTACATGTCCTAATCATTTAACATGATTGTTGTACATGTCCTAATCATTTAACATGATTGCTGTACATGTCCTAATCATTTAACATGATTACTGTACATGTCCTAATCATTTAACATGATTACTGTACATGTCCTAATCATTTAACATGATTACTGTACATGTCCTAATCATTTAACATGATTACTGTACATGTCCTAATCATTTAACATGATTACTGTACATGTCCTAATCATTTAACATGATTACTGTACATGTCCTAATCATTTAACATGATTACTGTACATGTCCTAATCATTTAACATGATTACTGTACATGTCCTAATCATTTAACATGATTACTGTACATCTCCTAATCATTTAACATGATTACTGTACATGTCCTAATCATTTAAAATGATTGCTGTACATGTCCTAATCATTTAACATGATTGCTGTACATGTCCTAATCATTTAACATGATTACTGTACATGTCCTAATCATTCCAATGATTGCTCAGAAAACCAGGTGTTTTAATCAGCGTTTGCTTACTTTGATGGTGACCTTACGCTGATGAAGATAAGCAGAGTAAGATGTTTACAGGACTATTTCCAGCGCCTGCCTACCACCGTAATTGGATTAATATCGAATGATTTGTAACGGCTGTCCTCTTCGTCTGAGGAGGAGTCGGAAGGATGGGACCAATGTGTCCATGTTAATTTATTAACTGAACACATAAAACCAAAATAACGAAGTGAATGGAAGAAACTAAACAGCTCTGCAAGGTGACACTAAACAGAAAACAACCACCCACAAACAAAAGTGGGAAAACAGGCTACCTAAGTATGGTTCTCAATCAGAGACAACGATAACCAGCTGCCTCTGATTGGGAACCATACCCGGCCAAAACCAGAAAAACAAAACATAGTACAAAAACATAGAATGCCCACCCCAACTCACGCCCTGACCAAACTAAAACAGAGACATAAAAAAGGAACTAAGGTCAGACCGTGACATGATTAGTGTGCATGGAAACATACTCATTGAATTTGGCCTTACTGCTGTTAGCTCATAGAAACACATTTATACGTGGAAAAACATAACTTTGTTTTAAAATCTCAATATCTGATAGAAATAAGAAAGATCTGAAAATTATTTGTATGTTATTGTTTTTTTTACCCATATCATCCCCTTTTTGGGGGGCACTAAACTACTTCCATATACACAGAGTATGCAAAACATTACGAACAACTTCCTAATATTGAGTTTCACCCACTTTGGCCCTCAGAACAGCCTCAATGTGTCAATGCATGGACTCTAGAAGGGGTCGAAAGTGTTCCACAGGGACGCTGGCCCATGTTGACTCCTATCCTCCCCACAGTTGTGTACAGTTGGCTGGATGTCCTTTGGGTGGTGGACCATTCCTGAAAAACACAGGAAACTGTTGTGTGTGGAAAAAGCCAAAAGAGTTGCAATTCTTGATTACAAAACGGAGCCCCTGGCACCTACTACCATATTCCATTCAAAGGCACTTAAATATGTTGTCTTGCTTATTCACCCTCTGAATGGCACACACACAATTCATGTCACAATTGTCTCAAAAAAATCCTTCTTTAACCTGTCTCCTCCCCTTCATCTACACGGATTGAAGTGGATTTAACAAGTGAAATCAGTAAGGGATCATAGCTTTCACCTGAATTCACCCGGTCAGTCTACAGTCTACAGTATGTCATGGAAAGAGCAGACGAGGTAACTGGTAACGGGCTACCTTCAGAGAGGTAACTGGTAACGGGCTACCTTCAGAGAGGTAACTGGTAACAGGCTACATTCACACGAGGTAACTGGTAACGGACTACCTTTCAGATGAGGTAACTGGTAACGGGCTACCTTCAGAGAGGTAACTGGTAACGGGCTACCTTTCAGATGAGGTAACTGGTAACGGGCTACCTTCAGAGAGGTAACTGGTAACGGGCTACCTTTCAGATGAGGTAACTGGTAACGGGCTACCTTTCAGATGAGGTAACTGGTAACGGGCTACCTTCAGACGAGGTAACTGGTAACGGACTACCTTTCAGATGAGGTAACTGGTAACGGGCTACCTTCAGAGAGGTAACTGGTAACGGGCTACCTTCAGACGAGGTAACTGGTAACGGGCTACCTTCAGAGAGGTAACTGGTAACGGGCTACCTTCAGACGAGGTAACTGGTAACGGGCTACCTTCAGATGAGGTAACTGGTAACGGGCTACCTTCAGAGAGGTAACTGGTAACGGGCTACCTTCAGACGAGGTAACTGGTAACGGGCTACCTTCAGACGAGGTAACTGGTAACGGGCTACCTTCAGACGAGGTAACTGGTAACGGGCTACCTTCAGACGAGGTAACTGGTAACGGGCTACCTTCAGAGAGGTAACTGGTAACGGGCTACCTTCAGACGAGGTAACTGGTAACGGGCTACCTTCAGATGAGGTAACTGGTAACGGGCTACCTTCAGAGAGGTAACTGGTAACGGGCTACCTTCAGACGAGGTAACTGGTAACGGGCTACCTTCAGACGAGGTAACTGGTAACGGGCTACCTTCAGACGAGGTAACTGGTAACGGGCTACCTTCAGACGAGGTAACTGGTAACGGGCTACCTTCAGAGAGGTAACTGGTAACGGGCTACCTTCAGATGAGGTAACTGGTAACGGGCTACCTTCAGACGAGGTAACAGGTAACGGGCTACCTTCAGACGAGGTAACAGGTAACGGGCTACCTTTCAGATGAGGTAACTGGTAACGGGCTACCTTCAGACGAGGTAACAGGTAACGGGCTACCTTCAGACGAGGTAACAGGTAACGGGCTACCTTCAGACGAGGTAACTGGTAACGGGCTACCTTCAGACGAGGTAACTGGTAACGGGCTACCTTTCAGACGAGGTAACAGGTAACGGACTACCTTTCAGATGAGGTAACTGGTAACGGGCTACCTTCAGACGAGGTAACTGGTAACGGACTACCTTCAGAGAGGTAACTGGTAACGGGCTACCTTCAGAGAGGTAACTGGTAACGGGCTACCTTCAGACGAGGTAACTGGTAACGGGCTACCTTCAGACGAGGTAACTGGTAACGGGCTACCTTCAGACGAGGTAACAGGCTACCTTCAGATGAGGTAACTGGTAACTGGCTACCTTCAGACGAGGTAACTGGCTACCTTCAGATGAGGTAACTGGTAACTGGCTACCTTCAGACGAGGTAACTGGTAACGGGCTACCTTCAGAGAGGTAACAGGTAACGGGCTACCTTCAGACGAGGTAACTGGTAACGGGCTACCTTCAGACAAGGTAACTGGTAACGGGCTACCTTCAGACGAGGTAACGGGCTACCTTCAGACGAGGTAACAGGTAACGGGCTACCTTCAGACGAGGTAACTGGTAACGGGCTACCTTCAGACGAGGTAACGGGCTACCTTCAGACGAGGTAACAGGTAACGGGCTACCTTCAGACGAGGTAACTGGTAACGGGCTACCTTCAGACGAGGTAACAGGTAACGGGCTACCTTCAGACGAGGTAACTGGTAACGGGCTACCTTCAGACGAGGTAACTGGTAACGGGCTACCTTCAGATGAGGTAACTGGTAACGGGCTACCTTCAGATGAGGTAACTGGTAACGGGCTACCTTCAGACGAGGTAACTGGTAACGGGCTACCTTCAGACGAGGTAACTGGTAACGGGCTACCTTCAGACGAGGTAACTGGTAACGGGCTACCTTCAGACGAGGTAACTGGTAACGGGCTACCTTCAGACGAGGTAACTGGTAACGGGCTACCTTCAGACGAGGTAACTGGTAACGGGCTACCTTTCAGATGAGGTAACTGGTAACGGGCTACCTTCAGACGAGGTAACTGGTAACGGAATACCTTCAGAGAGGTAACTGGTAACGGGCTACCTTTCAGAGAGGTAACTGGTAACGGCTACCTTCAGCTACCTTCAGACGAGGTAACTGGTAACGGGCTACCTTCAGACGAGGTAACTGGTAACGGGCTACCTTCAGACGAGGTAACAGGCTACCTTCAGATGAGGTAACTGGTAACTGGCTACCTTCAGACGAGGTAACTGGCTACCTTCAGATGAGGTAACTGGTAACTGGCTACCTTCAGACGAGGTAACTGGTAACGGGCTACCTTCAGAGAGGTAACTGGTAACGGAATACCTTCAGAGAGGTAACTGGTAACGGGCTACCTTCAGATGAGGTAACTGGTAACGGGCTACCTTCAGACGAGGTAACTGGTAACGGACTACCTTCAGATGAGGTAACTGGTAACGGGCTACCTTCAGACGAGGTAACTGGTAACGGGCTACCTTCAGACGAGGTAACTGGCTACCTTCAGACGAGGTAACTGGTAACGGACTACCTTCAGAGAGGTAACTGGTAACGGGCTACCTTCAGACGAGGTAACTGGTAGCGGGCTACCTTCAGACGAGGTAACTGGTAGCGGGCTACCTTCAGACGAGGTAACTGGTAACGGGCTACCTTTCAGATGAGGTAACTGGTAACGGGCTACCTTCAGACGAGGTAACTGGTAACGGGCTACCTTCAGACGAGGTAACTGGCTACCTTCAGAGAGGTAACTGGTAACGGGCTACCTTCAGACGAGGTAACTGGTAATGGGCTACCTTCAGACGAGGTAACTGGTAACTACCTTCAGAGAGGTAACTGGTAACGGGCTACCTTCAGACGAGGTAACTGGTAACGGGCTACCTTCAGACAAGGTAACTGGTAACGGGCTACCTTCAGATGAGGTAACTGGTAACTGGCTACCTTCAGACGAGGTAACTGGCTACCTTCAGACGAGGTAACTGGTAACTACCTTCAGATGAGGTAACTGGTAACGGGCTACCTTCAGATGAGGTAACTGGTAACGGGCTACCTTCAGATGAGGTAACAGGTAACGGGCTACCTTCAGACGAGGTAACTGGTAACGGGCTACCTTCAGATGAGGTAACTGGTAACGGGCTACCTTCAGACAAGGTAACAGGTAACGGGCTACCTTCAGACGAGGTAACGGGCTACCTTCAGACGAGGTAACTGGTAACGGGCTACCTTCAGAGAGGTAACTGGTAACGGGCTACCTTCAGACGAGGTAACTGGTAACGGGCTACCTTCAGACGAGGTAACTGGTAACGGGCTACCTTCAGACGAGGTAACAGGTAACGGGCTACCTTTCAGATGAGGTAACTGGTAACGGGCTACCTTCAGACGAGGTAACTGGTAACGGGCTACCTTCAGACGAGGTAACTGGTAACGGGCTACCTTCAGACGAGGTAACTGGTAACGGGCTACCTTCAGATGAGGTAACTGGTAACGGGCTACCTTCAGACGAGGTAACTGGTAACGGGCTACCTTCAGACGAGGTAACTGGTAACGGGCTACCTTCAGACGAGGTAACAGGTAACGGGCTACCTTCAGATGAGGTAACTGGTAACGGGCTACCTTCAGACGAGGTAACTGGTAAAGGGCTACCTTCAGATGAGGTAACTGGTAACGGGCTACCTTCAGACGAGGTAACGGGCTACCTTCAGAGAGGTAACTGGTAACGGGCTACCTTCAGAGAGGTAACTGGTAACGGGCTACCTTTCAGATGAGGTAACTGGTAACGGGCTACCTTCAGACGAGGTAACTGGTAACGGACTACCTTTCAGATGAGGTAACTGGTAACGGGCTACCTTCAGAGAGGTAACTGGTAACGGGCTACCTTCAGAGAGGTAACTGGTAACGGGCTACCTTTCAGATGAGGTAACTGGTAACGGGCTACCTTTCAGATGAGGTAACTGGTAACGGGCTACCTTCAGAGAGGTAACTGGTAACGGGCTACCTTTCAGATGAGGTAACTGGTAACGGGCTACCTTCAGAGAGGTAACTGGTAACGGACTACCTTTCAGATGAGGTAACTGGTAACGGGCTACCTTTCAGATGAGGTAACTGGTAACGGACTACCTTTCAGATGAGGTAACTGGTAACGGGCTACCTTCAGAGAGGTAACTGGTAACGGGCTACCTTCAGAGAGGTAACTGGTAACGGGCTACCTTCAGACAGGTAACTGGTAACGGGCTACCTTCAGACGAGGTAACTGGTAACGGGCTACCTTCAGACGAGGTAACTGGTAACGGGCTACCTTCAGAGAGGTAACTGGTAACGGGCTACCTTCAGACAAGGTAACTGGTAACGGGCTACCTTCAGACGAGGTAACTCTACACTCCTAACCACCAGGCTACCTGCCTCCTCTACACTCTAACCACTGGCTACCTGCCTCCTCTACACTCTAACCACTAGGCTACCTGCCTCTCTACACTCTAACCACTAGGCTACCTGCCTCCTCTACACTCTAACCACTAGTCTACCTGCCTCCTCTAAACTCTAACCACTAGGCAACCTGCCTCCTCTACACTCTAACCACTAGGCTACCTGCCTCCTCTCACACTCTAACCACTAATCTACCTGCTTCCTCTACACTCTAACCACTAGGCTACCTGCCTCCTCTACACTCTAACCACTAGGCTACCTGCCTCCTCTACACTCTAACCACTAGGCAACCTGCCTCCTCTACACTCTAACCACTAGGCTACCTGCCTCCTTTACACTCTAACCACTAGGAAACCTGCCTCCTCTACACTCTAACCACTAGGCTACCTGCCTCCTCTACACTCTAACCACTAGTCTACCTGCTTCCTCTACACTCTAACCACTATATATACCTGCTTCCTCTACACTCTAACCACTAGTCTACATGCCTCCCCTACACTCTAACCACTAGGCTACCTGCTTCCTCTACACTCTAACCACTAGTCTACATGCCTCCCCTACACTCTAACCACTAGGCTACCTGCCTAGGAGAGGTGGATTGCCTGAATTACAGTTTATATAAAGAAATCAGTCAACTGAAGTTGGAGGGAGAGGGGATGAGAGTTGGACGGAGAGGGGATGAGAGGGGAGGTGAGGTGGAGGGAGAGGGGATGAGAGGAGTGGAGAGGGGATGAGAGGTGGAGTAAAGGGGAGGAGAGGTGGAATAGAGGGGATGAGAGTGGAGGAGAGGTGGAGGGAGAGGGGATGAGAGGGGATTAATTCAGACAGAGATAGAGAGATTAGAGTGATGGAGAAAGAGAGGGGATTCATTCAGACCGACATAGAGAGATTAGTGATGGAGAAAGAGAGGGGATTCATTCAGACAGAGATAGAGAGATTAGTGATGGAGAAAGAGAGGGGATTTATTCAGACAGAGATAGAGAGATTAGTGATGGAGAAAGAGAGGGGATTCATTCAGACAGAGATAAAGAGATTAGTGATGGAGAAAGAGAGGGGATTCATTCAGACAGAGATAGAGAGATTTGTGATGGAGAAAGAGAGGGGATTCATTCAGACAGAGATAGAGAGATTAGAGTGATGGAGAAAGAGATGGGATTCATTCAGACAGAGATAGACAGATTAGAGTGATGGAGAAAGAGAGGGGATTCCTTCAGACAGACATAGAGAGATTAGAGTGATGGAGAAAGAGAGGGGATTCATTCAGACAGAGATAGAGAGATTAGAGTGATGGAGAAAGAGATGGGATTCATTCAGACAGAGATAGAGAGATTAGTGATGGAGAAAGAGAGGGGATTCATTCAGACAGAGATAAAGAGATTAGTGATGGAGAAAGAGAGGGGATTCATTCAGACAGAGAAAGAGAGATTAGTGATGGAGAAAGAGAGGGGATTCATTCAGACAGAGATAGAGAGATTAGAGTGATGGAGAAAGAGAGGGGATTCATTCAGACAGAGATAGAGAGATTCGTGATGGAGAAAGAGAGGGGATTCATTCAGACAGAGATAGAGAGATTAGTGATGGAGAAAAAGAGGGGATTCATTCAGACAGAGATAGAGAGATTAGAGTGATGGAGAAAGAGAGGGGATTCATTCAGACAGAGATTAGTGATGGAGAAAGAGAAAGAGAGGGGATTCATTCAGACAGAGATAAATAGATTAGTGATGGAGAAAGAGAGGGGATTCATTCAGACAGAGATAGAGAGATTTGTGATGGAGAAAGAGAGGGGATTCATTCAGACAGGGATAGAGAGATTAGAGTGATGGAGAAAGAGAGGGGATTCATTCAGACAGAGATAGAGAGATTCGTGATGGAGAAAGAGAGGGATTCATTCAGACAGAGATAGAGAGATTAGAGTGATGGAGAAAGAGATGGGATTCATTCAGACAGAGATAAAGAGATTAGTGATGGAGAAAGAGAGGGATTCATTCAGACAGAGATAGAGAGATTTGTGATGGAGAAAGAGAGGGGATTCCTTCAGACAGACATAGAGAGATTAGAGTGATGGAGAAAGAGAGGGGATTCATTCAGACAGAGAGAGAGATTAGTGATGGAGAAAGAGAGGGGATTCATTCAGACAGAGATAGAGAGATTAGAGTGATGGAGAAAGAGAGGGGATTCATTCAGACAGAGATAGAGAGATTAGTGATGGAGAAAGAGAAAGAGAGGGGATTCATTCAGACAGAGATAAAGAGATTAGTGATGGAGAAAGAGAGGGGATTCATTCAGACAGAGATAGAGAGATTTGTGATGGAGAAAGAGAGGGGATTCATTCAGACAGAGATAGAGAGATTAGAGTGATGGAGAAAGAGAGGGGATTCATTCAGACAGAGATAGAGAGATTCGTGATGGAGAAAGAGAGGGGATTCATTCAGACAGAGATAGAGAGATTAGAGTGATGGAGAAAGAGAGGGGATTCATTCAGACAGAGATAGAAAGATTAGAGTGATGGAGAAAGAGAGGGGATTCATTCAGACAGAGATAGAGAGATTAGTGATGGAGAAAGAGAGGGGATTCATTCAGACAGAGATAGAGAGATTAGTGATGGAGAAAGAGAGGGGATTCATTCAGACAGAGATAGAGAGATTTGTGATGGAGAAAGAGAGGGGATTCATTCAGACAGAGATAGAGAGATTAGAGTGATGGAGAAAGAGATGGGATTCATTCAGACAGAGATAGAGAGATTAGAGTGATGGAGAAAGAGAGGGATTCATTTAGACAGAGATAGAGAGATTAGTGATGGAGAAAGAGAGGGGATTCATTCAGACAGAGATAGAGAGATTAGTGATGGAGAAAGAGGGGATTCATTCAGACAGAGATAGAGAGATTAGAGTGATGGAGAAAGAGAGGGGATTCATTCAGACAGAGATAGAGAGATTAGTGATGGAGAAAGAGAAAGAGAGGGATTCATTCAGACAGAGATAAAGAGATTAGTGATGGAGAAAGAGAGGGATTCATTCAGACAGAGATAGAGAGATTTGTGATGGAGAAAGAGAGGGGATTCATTCAGACAGGGATAGAGAGATTAGAGTGATGGAGAAAGAGAAAGAGGGGGATTCATTCAGACAGAGATAGAGAGATTCGTGATGGAGAAAGAGAGGGGATTCATTCAGACAGAGATAGAGAGATTAGAGTGATGGAGAAAGAGATGGGATTCATTCAGACAGAGATAGAGAGATTAGAGTGATGGAGAAAGAGAGGGATTCATTTAGACAGAGATAGAGAGATTAGTGATGGAGAAAGAGAGGGATTCATTCAGACAGAGATAGAGAGATTAGTGATGGAGAAAGAGGGGATTCATTCAGACAGAGATAGAGAGATTAGAGTGATGGAGAAAGAGAAAGAGGGGGATTCATTCAGACAGAGATACAGAGATTAGTGATGGAGAAAGAGGGGATTAATTCAGACAGAGATAGAGAGATTAGCGATGGAGAAAGAGAGGGGATTCATTCAGACAGAGATAGAGAGATTTGTGATGGAGAAAGAGAGGGGATTCATTCAGACAGAGATAGAGATATTAGAGTGATGGAGAAAGAGATGGGATTCATTCAGACAGAGATAGACAGATTAGAGTGATGGAGAAAGAGAGGGGATTCATTCAGACAGAGATAGAGAGATTAGTGATGGAGAAAGAGAGGGGATTCATTCAGACAGAGATAGAGAGATTTGTGATGGAGAAAGAGAGGGGATTCATTCAGACAGAGATAGAGAGATTAGAGTGATGGAGAAAGAGATGGGATTCATTCAGACAGAGATAGACAGATTAGAGTGATGGAGAAAGAGAGGGGATTCCTTCAGACAGACATAGAGAGATTAGAGTGATGGAGAAAGAGAGGGGATTCATTCAGACAGAGATAGAGAGATTAGTGATGGAGAAAGAGAAAGAGAGGGCATTCATTCAGACAGAGATAGAGAGATTAGTGATGGAGAAAAAGAGGGATTCATTCAGACAGAGATAGAGAGATTAGTGATGGAGAAAGAGAGGGATTCATTCAGACAGAGATAAAGAGATTAGTGATGGAGAAAGAGAGGGGATTCATTCAGACAGAGATAGAGAGATTAGTATGGAGAAAGAGAGGGGATTCATTCAGACAGAGATAGAGAGATTAGAGTGATGGAGAAAGAGAGGGGATTCATTCAGACAGAGATAGAGAGATTCGTGATGGAGAAAGAGAGGGGATTCATTCAGACAGATATAGAGAGATTAGTGATGGAGAAAAAGAGGGGATTCATTCAGACAGAGATAGAGAGATTAGAGTGATGGAGAAAGAGAGGGATTCATTCAGACAGAGATAGAGAGATTAGTGATGGAGAAAGAGAAAGAGAGGGGATTCATTCAGACAGAGATAGAGAGATTAGAGTGATGGAGAAAGAGATGGGATTCATTCAGACAGAGATAGAGAGATTAGTGATGGAGAAAGAGAGGGGATTCATTCAGACAGAGATAAAGAGATTAGTGATGGAGAAAGAGAGGGGATTCATTCAGACAGAGATAGAGAGATTAGTGATGGAGAAAGAGAGGGGATTCATTCAGACAGAGATAGAGAGATTAGAGTGATGGAGAAAGAGAGGGATTCATTCAGACAGAGATAGAGAGATTCGTGATGGAGAAAGAGAGGGATTCATTCAGACAGATATAGAGAGATTAGTGATGGAGAAAAAGAGGGATTCATTCAGACAGAGATAGAGAGATTAGAGTGATGGAGAAAGAGAGGGGATTCATTCAGACAGAGATAAAGAGATTAGTGATGGAGAAAGAGAGGGGATTCATTCAGACAGAGATAGAGAGATTCGTGATGGAGAAAGAGAGGGGATTCATTCAGACAGAGATAGAGAGATTAGTGATGGAGAAAGAGAGGGGATTCATTCAGACAGAGATAGAGAGATTAGTGATGGAGAAAGAGAGGGGATTCATTCAGACAGAGATAGAGAGATTAGAGTGATGGAGAAAGAGATGGGATTCATTCAGACAGAGATAGAGAGATTAGAGTGATGGAGAAAGAGAGGGATTCATTTAGACAGAGATAGAGAGATTAGTGATGGAGAAAGAGAGGGATTCATTCAGACAGAGATAGAGAGATTAGTGATGGAGAAAGAGGGATTCATTCAGACAGAGATAGAGAGATTAGTGATGGAGAAAGAGAAAGAGAGGGATTCATTCAGACAGAGATAAAGAGATTAGTGATGGAGAAAGAGGGGATTCATTCAGACAGAGATAGAGAGATTAGTGATGGAGAAAGAGAGGGATTCATTCAGACAGAGATAGAGAGATTCGTGATGGAGAAAGAGAGGGGATTCATTCAGACAGAGATAGAGAGATTAGAGTGATGGAGAAAGAGAGGGATTCATTCAGACAGAGATAGAGAGATTAGTGATGGAGAAAGAGAGGGGATTCATTCAGACAGATATAGAGATTAGTAATGGAGAAAGAGAGGGATTCATTCAGACAGAGATAGAGAGATTAGAGTGATGGAGAAAGAGAGGGATTCATTCAGACAGAGATAGAGAGATTAGTGATGGAGAAAGAGAGGGGATTCATTCAGACAGAGATAGAGAGATTAGTGATGGAGAAAAGAGAGGGATTCATTCAGACAGAGATAGAGAGATTAGAGTGATGGAGAAAGAGAGGGATTCATTCAGACAGAGATAGAGAGATTAGTGATGGAGAAAGAGAAAGGGGATTCATTCAGACAGAGATAGAGAGATTAGAGTGATGGAGAAAGAGATGGGATTCATTCAGACAGAGATAGAGAGATTAGTGATGGAGAAAGAGAGGGGATTCATTCAGACAGAGATAAAGAGATTAGTGATGGAGAAAGAGAGGGATTCATTCAGACAGAGATAGAGAGATTAGTGATGGAGAAAGAGAGGGGATTCATTCAGACAGAGATAGAGAGATTAGAGTGATGGAGAAAGAGAGGGATTCATTCAGACAGAGATAGAGAGATTCGTGATGGAGAAAGAGAGGGGATTCATTCAGACAGATATAGAGAGATTAGTGATGGAGAAAAAGAGGGGATTCATTCAGACAGAGATAGAGAGATTAGAGTGATGGAGAAAGAGAGGGATTCATTCAGACAGAGATAAAGAGATTAGTGATGGAGAAAGAGAGGGATTCATTCAGACAGAGATAGAGAGATTTGTGATGGAGAAAGAGAGGGATTCATTCAGACAGAGATAGAGAGATTAGTGATGGAGAAAGAGAGGGATTCATTCAGACAGAGATAGAGAGATTCGTGATGGAGAAAGAGAGGGGATTCATTCAGACAGAGATAGAGAGATTAGAGTGATGGAGAAAGAGATGGGATTCATTCAGACAGAGATAGAGAGATTAGAGTGATGGAGAAAGAGAGGGATTCATTCAGACAGAGATAGAGAGATTAGTGATGGAGAAAGAGAGGGGATTCATTCAGACAGAGATAGAGAGATTAGTGATGGAGAAAGAGAGGGATTCATTCAGACAGAGATAGAGAGATTAGTGATGGAGAAAGAGAAAGAGGGGATTCATTCAGACAGAGATAAAGAGATTAGTGATGGAGAAAGAGGGGATTAATTCAGACAGAGATAGAGAGATTAGTGATGGAGAAAGAAAGAGAGGGGATTCATTCAGACAGAGATAGAGAGATTCGTGATGGAGAAAGAGAGGGGATTCATTCAGACAGAGATAGAGAGATTAGAGTGATGGAGAAAGAGAGGGATTCATTCAGACAGAGATAGAGAGATTAGTGATGGAGAAAGAGAGGGGATTCATTCAGACAGATATAGAGAGATTAGTGATGGAGAAAGAGAGGGGATTCATTCAGACAGAGATAGAGAGATTAGAGTGATGGAGAAAGAGAGGGGATTCATTCAGACAGAGATAGAGAGATTAGTGATGGAGAAAGAGAAAGAGAGGGATTCATTCAGACAGAGATAGAGAGATTAGTGATGGAGAAAGAGAGGGATTCATTCAGACAGAGATAGAGAGATTTGTGATGGAGAAAGAGAGGGGATTCATTCAGACAGAGATAGAGAGATTAGTGATGGAGAAAGAGAGGGGATTCATTCAGACAGAGATAGAGAGATTAGTGATGGAGAAAGAGAGGGATTCATTCAGACAGAGATAGAGAGATTAGAGTGATGGAGAAAGAGATGGGATTCATTCAGACAGAGATAAAGAGATTAGTGATGGAGAAAGAGAGGGATTCATTCAGACAGAGATAGAGAGATTTGTGATGGAGAAAGAGAGGGGATTCATTCAGACAGAGATAGAGAGATTAGTGATGGAGAAAGAGAGGGGATTCATTCAGACAGAGATAGAGAGATTAGTGATGGAGAAAGAGAGGGATTCATTCAGACAGAGATAGAGAGATTAGAGTGATGGAGAAAGAGATGGGATTCATTCAGACAGAGATAGAGAGATTAGTGATGGAGAAAGAGAGGGGATTCATTCAGACAGAGATAGAGAGATTAGTGATGGAGAAAGAGAGGGGATTCATTCAGACAGAGATAGAGAGATTAGTGATGGAGAAAGAGGGGATTCATTCAGACAGAGATAGAGAGATTAGAGTGATGGAGAAAGAGAAAGGGGGGATTCATTCAGACAGAGATAAAGAGATTAGTGATGGAGAAAGAGAGGGATTCATTCAGACAGAGATAGAGAGATTTGTGATGGAGAAAGAGAGGGGATTCATTCAGACAGAGATAGAGAGATTAGTGATGGAGAAAGAGATGGGATTCATTCAGACAGAGATAGAGAGATTAGAGTGATGGAGAAAGAGAGGGGATTCATTCAGACAGAGATAGAAAGAGATTAGAGTGATGGAGAAAGAGAGGGGATTCATTCAGACAGAGATAGAGAGATTAGAGTGATGGAGAAAGAGAGGGATTCATTCAGACAGAGATAGAGAGATTATAGTGATGGAGAAAGAGAGGGGATTCATTCAGACAGAGATAGAGAGATTAGAGTGATGGAGAAAGAGAGGGGATTCATTCAGACAGAGATAGAGAGATTAGTGATGGAGAAAGAGAGGGGATTCATTCAGACAGAGATAGAGAGATTAGTGATGGAGAAAGAGAGGGGATTCATTCAGACAGAGATAGAGAGATTTGTGATGGAGAAAGAGAGGGGATTCATTCAGACAGAAATAGAGAGATTAGAGTGATGGAGAAAGAGATGGGATTCATTCAGAAAGAGATAGACAGATTAAAGTGATGGAGAAAGAGAAGGGATTCCTTCAGACAGACATAGAGAGATTAGAGTGATGGAGAAAGAGAGGGGATTCATTCAGACAGAGATAGAGAGATTAGAGTGATGGAGAAAGAGATGGGATTCATTCAGACAGAGATAGAGAGATTAGTGATGGAGAAAGAGAGGGGATTCATTCAGACAGAGATAGAGAGATTCGTGATGGAGAAAGAGAAAGAGAGGGGATTCATTCAGACAGAGATAAAGAGATTAGTGATGGAGAAAGAGATGGGATTCATTCAGACAGAGATAGACAGATTAGAGTGATGGAGAAAGAGAGGGGATTCCTTCAGACAGACATAGAGAGATTAGAGTGATGGAGAAAGAGAGGGGATTCATTCAGACAGAGATAGAGAGATTAGTGATGGAGAAAGAGAGGGGATTCATTCAGACAGAGATAGAGAGATTAGTGATGGAGAAAGAGAGGGGATTCATTCAGACAGAGATAAAGAGATTAGTGATGGAGAAAGAGAGGGGATTCATTCAGACAGAGATAGAGAGATTTGTGATGGAGAAAGAGAGGGGATTCATTCAGACAGAGATAGAGAGATTAGAGTGATGGAGAAAGAGATGGGATTCATTCAGACAGAGATAGACAGATTAGAGTGATGGAGAAAGAGAGGGGATTCCTTCAGACAGACATAGAGAGATTAGAGTGATGGAGAAAGAGAGGGGATTCCTTCAGACAGACATAGAGAGATTAGAGTGATGGAGAAAGAGAGGGGATTCATTCAGACAGAGAGAGAGATTATAGTGATGGAGAAAGAGAGGGGATTCATTCAGACAGAGATAGAGAGATTATAGTGATGGAGAAAGAGAGGGGATTCATTCAGACAGAGATAGAGAGATTAGTGATGGAGAAAGAGAAAGAGAGGGGATTCATTCAGACAGAGATAAAGAGATTAGTGATGGAGAAAGAGAGGGGATTCATTCAGACAGAGATAGAGAGATTTGTGATGGAGAAAGAGAGGGGATTCATTCAGACAGAGATAGAGAGATTAGAGTGATGGAGAAAGAGATGGGATTCATTCAGACAGAGATAGACAGATTAGAGTGATGGAGAAAGAGAAGGGATTCATTCAGACAGAGATAGAGAGATTAGTGATGGAGAAAGAGAGGGGATTCATTCAGACAGAGATAGAGAGATTAGTGATGGAGAAAGAGATGGGATTCATTCAGACAGAGATAGAGAGATTAGTGATGGAGAAAGAGAGGGGATTCATTCAGACAGAGATAGAAGAGATTAGTGATGGAGAAAGAGAGGGGATTCATTCAGACAGAGATAAGAGAGATTAGTGATGGAGAAAGAGAGGGATTCATTCAGACAGAGATAGAGAGATTAGAGTGATGGAGAAAGAGAGGGGATTCATTCAGACAGAGATAGAGAGATTAGTGATGGAGAAAAAAGAGAGGGGATTCATTCAGACAGAGATAGAGAGATTAGTGATGGAGAAAAGAGGGGATTCATTCAGACAGAGATAGAGAGATTAGTGATGGAGAAAGAGAGGGGATTCATTCAGACAGAGATAAAGAGATTAGTGATGGAGAAAGAGAGGGGATTCATTCAGACAGAGATAGAGAGATTAGTGATGGAGAAAGAGAGGGGATTCATTCAGACAGAGATAGAGAGATTAGTGATGGAGAAAGAGGGGGATTCATTCAGACAGAGATAGAAAGATTAGAGTGATGGAGAAAGAGAGGGGATTCATTCAGACAGAGATAGAGAGATTAGTGATGGAGAAAGAGGGGATTCATTCAGACAGAGATAGAGAGATTAGAGTGATGGAGAAAGAGAGGGGATTCATTCAGACAGAGATAGAGAGATTAGTGATGGAGAAAGAGAGGGATTCATTCAGACAGAGATAGAGAGATTAGTGATGGAGAAAGAGAGGATGGGATTCATTCAGACAGAGATAGAGAGATTAGTGATGGAGAAAGAGAAAGAGAGGGGATTCATTCAGACAGAGATAAAGAGATTAGTGATGGAGAAAGAGAGGGGATTCATTCAGACAGAGATAGAGAGATTAGTGATGGAGAAAGAGAGGGGATTCATTCAGACAGAGATAGAGAGATTTGTGATGGAGAAAGAGAGGGGATTCATTCAGACAGAGATAGACAGATTAAAGTGATGGAGAAAGAGAAGGGATTCCTTCAGACAGACATAGAGAGATTAGAGTGATGGAGAAAGAGAGGGGATTCATTCAGACAGAGATAGAGAGATTAGAGTGATGGAGAAAGAGATGGGATTCATTCAGACAGAGATAGAGAGATTAGTGATGGAGAAAGAGAGGGGATTCATTCAGACAGAGATAGAGAGATTATTTCACCTTTCATTTAACAGGATAGATAGTTGAGAACAAGTTCTCATTTGCAGAGATAGACCTGGCCAAGATAAAGCATAGAGTGTGAATTCAGACAACACAGAGTTACACATGGAGTAAACAATTAGCAAGTCAATAACACATTAGTAGAAAAAAATGGGCAGTCTATATACAATGATAGAGAAAAGGCATGAGGAGGATAGGATTCGACAGAATAGAGATTAGTGATGGAGATTAACACTGGAGATGATAAATGATCAGATGGGCATGTACAGGTAGAGATATTGGTGTGCAAAAGAGCAGAAAAGTAAATAAATAAAAACAGTATTTAAACAGTAGGGAATGAGGTAGGTGAAAAAGGGGAGCTATTTACCTATAGACTATGACAGAGCAGCGATAGCTGAGATTAGCTGATGTTTGAAGTTGGAGAGGACAGAGATAAAAGTCTCCAACTTCAGCTCATTTGGTAGAGCATTCGCTTCCAGTCACAGGCAGCAGAGTACTGTATGAACGAAAGGCGGCCAAATTGTTGGCTTTAGGGATGATCAGTGAGATAACCTGCTGGAGCGCGTGCTATTGGGTGTTGCCATTCAGACCAGTGAACTGAGATAAAGGCGGATTTACCTAGCATGGACTTGTGATGACCTGAGCCAGGGGTCTGGCAGACAGAATATGTTAGTGATGGAGAAAGCCGACTAGAGCATTCAGACAGAGATAGAGAGATGGTGATGGAGGTATAAGGTGATTTAGTGACAAAACGGATGGCACTGATGGAGAGACTGCATTCAGTTTGCTGAGTAGAGTGTTGGAAGAATTTGTAGATGACATTCAGACAGAGATAGAGGATTAGTGAGGATAGTCAGTTTTACTAGGGTAAGCTTGGCAGCGTGAGTGAAGGAGGCTTTGTTGCGGAATAGAAAGCCGACTCTGGATTTGATTTTTGATTGGAGATGTTTGATGTGAGTCTGGAAGGAGAGTTTGCAGTCTAGCCAGATAAAGAGATTAGTGATGGAGAAAGAGAGGGGATTCATTCAGACAGAGAAAGAGAGATTAGTGATGGAGAAAGAGAGGGGATTCATTCAGACAGAGATAGAGAGATTAGAGTGATGGAGAAAGAGAGGGGATTCATTCAGACAGAGATATAGAGATTCGTGATGGAGAAAGAGAGGGGATTCATTCAGACAGAGATAGAGAGATTAGTGATGGAGAAAAAGAGGGGATTCATTCAGACAGAGATAGAGAGATTAGTGATGGAGAAAGAGAGGGTATTCATTCAGACAGAGATAAAGAGATTAGTGATGGAGAAAGAGAGGGGATTCATTCAGACAGAGATAGAGAGATTCGTGATGGAGAAAGAGAGGGGATTCATTCAGACAGAGATAGAGAGATTAGAGTGATGGAGAAAGAGAGGGGATTCATTCAGACAGAGATAGAAAGATTAGAGTGATGGAGAAAGAGAGGGGATTCATTCAGACAGAGATAGAGAGATTCGTGATGGAGAAAGAGAGGGGATTCATTCAGACAGAGATAGAGAGATTAGTGATGGAGAAAGAGAGGGGATTCATTCAGACAGAGATAGAGAGATTAGTGATGGAGAAAGAGAGGGGATTCATTCAGACAGAGATAGAGAGATTTGTGATGGAGAAAGAGAGGGGATTCATTCAGACAGAGATAGAGAGATTAGAGTGATGGAGAAAGAGATGGGATTCATTCAGAAAGAGATAGACAGATTAAAGTGATGGAGAAAGAGAAGGGATTCCTTCAGACAGACATAGAGAGATTAGAGTGATGGAGAAAGAGAGGGGATTCATTCAGACAGAGATAGAGAGATTAGAGTGATGGAGAAAGAGATGGGATTCATTCAGACAGAGATAGAGAGATTAGTGATGGAGAAAGAGAGGGGATTCATTCAGACAGAGATATTTTATTTCACCTTTATTTAACCAGGTAGGCTAGTTGAGAACAAGTTCTCATTTGCAACTGCGACCTGGCCAAGATAAAGCATAGCAGTGTGAACAGACAACACAGAGTTACACATGGAGTAAACAATTAGCAAGTCAATAACACAGTAGAAAAAAATGGGCAGTCTATATACAATGTGTGCAAAAGGCATGAGGAGGTAGGCGAATAATACAATTTTGCAGATTAACACTGGAGTGATAAATGATCAGATGGGCATGTACAGGTAGAGATATTGGTGTGCAAAAGAGCAGAAAAGTAAATAAATAAAAACAGTATAAAATTACAGTATGGGAAAGAGAGGTTCAGGTGAAAAAGGATGAGCTATTTACCTATAGACTATGTCAGCTGACAGAGATAGGTTAGCTGCTCGGATTGATGTTTGAAGTTGGAGAGGGAGATAAAAGTCTCCAACTTAGCGATTTTGGAGAAAGAGAGGGATTCATTCAGTCACAGGCAGCAGAGTACTGGAGAAAGGCGGCATTCAAATGAGGTGTTGGCTTTAGGGATGATCAGTGAGATACACCTGCTGGAGCGCGTGGAGGATGGGTGTTGCCATTGACCAGTGAACTGAGATAAGGCGGATTTACCTAGCATGGACTTGTAGATGACCTGAGCCAGTGGGTCTGGCAGACAGAATATGTAGTGAGGGCCAGCCGACTAGAGCATACAAGTCGCAGTGGTGGGTGGTATAAGGTGAAAGAGAGGGGATAGTGACAAAACGGATGGCACTGGGAAAGACTGCATCAGTTTGCTGAGAGAGTGTTGGAAGCAATTTTGAGATGACATCGCAGAGTAGAGAGATCGGTAGGATGTCAGTTTTAAAAGACAGGCAGCGTGAGGAAGGAGGCTTTGTTCAGACAGAATAGCCGACTCTGGATTTGATTTTGATTGGAGATGTTTGATGTGAGTCTGGAAGGAGAGTTTGCAGTCTAGCCAGATAAAGAGATTAGTGATGGAGAAAGAGAGGGGATTCATTCAGACAGAGATAGAGAGATTAGTGATGGAGAAAGAGAGGGGATTCATTCAGACAGAGATAGAGAGATTAGAGTGATGGAGAAAGAGAGGGATTCATTCAGACAGAGATATAGAGATTAGTGATGGAGAAAGAGAGGGGATTCATTCAGACAGAGATAGAGAGATTAGTGATGGAGAAAAGAGAGGGGATTCATTCAGACAGAGATAGAGAGATTAGTGATGGAGAAAGAGAGGGGATTCATTCAGACAGAGATAAAGATTAGTGATGGAGAAAGAGAGGGGATTCATTCAGACAGAGATAGAGAGATTAGTGATGGAGAAAGAGAGGGGATTCATTCAGACAGAGATAGAGAGATTAGAGTGATGGAGAAAGAGAGGGGATTCATTCAGACAGAGATAGAGAGATTCGTGATGGAGAAAGAGAGGGGATTCATTCAGACAGAGATAGAGAGATTAGAGTGATGGAGAAAGAGAGGGGATTCATTCAGACAGAGATAGAAAGATTAGAGTGATGGAGAAAGAGAGGGGATTCATTCAGACAGAGATAGAGAGATTCGTGATGGAGAAAGAGAGGGGATTCATTCAGACAGAGATAGAGAGATTAGAGTGATGGAGAAAGAGAGGGGATTCATTCAGACAGAGATAGAAAGATTAGTGATGGAGAAAGAGAAAGAGAGGGGATTCATTCAGACAGAGATAAAGAGATTAGTGATGGAGAAAGAGAGGGGATTCATTCAGACAGAGAAGAGAGATTAGTGATGGAGAAAGAGAGGGATTCATTCAGACAGAGATAGAGAGATTAGTGATGATGGAGAAAGAGAGGGGATTCATTCAGACAGAGATATAGAGATTCGTGATGGAGAAAGAGAGGGTATTCATTCAGACAGAGATAAAGAGATTAGTGATGGAGAAAGAGAGGGATTCATTCAGACAGAGATAGAGAGATTAGTGATGGAGAAAGAGAGGGGATTCATTCAGACAGAGATAGAGAGATTAGAGTGATGGAGAAAGAGAGGGGATTCATTCAGACAGAGATAGATTCGTGATGGAGAAAGAGAGGGGATTCATTCAGACAGAGATAGAGAGATTAGAGTGATGGAGAAAGAGAGGGGATTCATTCAGACAGAGATAGAAAGATTAGAGTGATGGAGAAAGAGAGGGGATTCATTCAGACAGAGATAGAGAGATTAGTGATGGAGAAAGAGAAAGAGATGGGATTCATTCAGACAGAGATAGAGAGATTAGTGATGGAGAAAGAGAAAGAGAGGGGATTCATTCAGACAGAGATAAAGAGATTAGTGATGGAGAAAGAGAGGGGATTCATTCAGACAGAGATAGAGAGATTAGTGATGGAGAAAGAGAGGGGATTCATTCAGACAGAGATAGAGAGATTCGTGATGGAGAAAGAGAGGGGGTTCATTCAGACAGAGATAGAGAGATTAGAGTGATGGAGAAAGAGAGGGGATTCATTCAGACATAGATAGAGAGATTAGAGTGATGGAGAAAGAGAGGGGATTCCTTCAGACAGACATAGAGAGATTAGAGTGATGGAGAAAGAGAGGGGATTCATTCAGACAGAGATAGAGAGATTAGTGATGGAGAAAAAGAGGGGATTCATTCAGACAGAGATAGAGAGATTAGAGTGATGGAGAAAGAGAGGGGATTCATTCAGACAGAGATAGACAGATTAGAGTGATGGAGAAAGAGAGGGGATTCATTCAGACAGAGATAGAGAGATTAGTGATGGAGAAAAAGAGGGGATTCATTCAGACAGAGATAGAGAGATTAGAGTGATGGAGAAAGAGAGGGGATTTATTCAGACAGAGATAGAGAGATTAGTGATGGAGAAAAAGAGGGGATTTATTCAGACAGAGATAGAGAGATTAGAGTGATGGAGAAAGAGAGGGGATTCATTCAGACAGAGATAGAGAGATTAGTGATGGAGAATGAGAGGGGATTCATTCAGACATAGATAGGGAGATGGAGAAATAGATGGAATGTGGTCAGGTAGAGAAAGAGGAGGAGTGAGAAACAGGGGGAACGAGGGAGAGAGAGAAATGTGTACATGGTGTGACAAATATGTGGGTGGCTCCTCTGTGGTTTGGGCAGGAGGCCGAGCTCTAAATATGACTCAAGAAGGGGGAGTTTGAAATCATAATCTATTCTGAACTAAAATATTAACTCAACATTTTGCTGTATTACAGTTTATATCAGGAAATCAGTCAATTTCAATAAATTAATTAGGCCGCCTGGGAGGGGATAGGCCCACCCACTGGGGAGCCATGCCCACTCACTGGGGAGCCATGCCCACCCACTTGGGAGCCATGCCCACCCACTGGGGAGCCATGCCCACCCACTTGGGAGCCATGCCCACCCACTGGGGAGCCATGCCCACTCACTGGGGAGCCATGCCCACCCACTGGGGAGCCATGCCCACCCACTGGGGAGCCATGCCCACCCACTGGGGAGCCATGCCCACCCACTGGCGAGCCATGCCCACCCACTGGCGAGCCATGCCCACCCACTGGGGAGCCATGCCCACCCACTGGGAGCCATGCCCACCCACTGGGGAGCCATGCCCACCCACTGGGGAGCCATGCCCACCCACTGGGGAGCCATGCCCACCCACTGGGGAGCCATGCCCACCCACTGGCGAGCCATGCCCACCCACTGGGGAGCCATGCCCACTCACTGGCGAGCCATGCCCACCCACTGGGGAGCCATGCCCACCCACTGGGGAGCCATGCCCACCCACTTGGGAGCCATGCCCACCCACTGGGGAGCCATGCCCACCCACTTGGGAGCCATGCCCACCCACTGGGGAGCCAGGCCCAGCCACTTGGGAGCCATGCACAACCACTGGGGAGCCAGGCCCAGCCAATCAGAATGAGTTTTGCCCCACAAAAGGGATTTATTACAGACAGAAATACTCCTTAGTTGCATCAGCTGTCCGGATGGCTGGTCTCAGATGATCCCACAGGTGAAGAAGCCTTATGTGGAGGTCCTGGGCCGGTGTGGTTACAGGTGGTATGTGGTTGTGAGGCCGGTTGGACTTACCGCAAAAATTCTCTAAAACAATGTTGGACTCGGGTTTGGGAAAAAGAGAGAAATTAACATTCAAATATCTGGCAACAGCTCTGGTGGAAATTGCAGTCAGCATGACAATTGCTAACTACCTCAAAACTCAAGACATCTGTGGTATTGTGTTGTATGACAAAACTGCACATTTTAGAGTGGCCTTTTATTGTACCCAGCACAAGGTGCACCTGTGTAATGATCAAGCTGTTTAATCAGCTTCTTGAAATGCCACACCTGTCAGTTGGATCTTGCTCACTAACAGGGATGTAAACCAATTTTGTGCACAACTTTTGAGAGAAATAAGCTTTTTGTTCATCTGGAAAAATTCTGGGATGTTTTATTTCAGTTCATGAAACTTTGAACCAATATTTGCCTTGTATTTTTTTGTTCAGTATATTTAAAGAAACCGAGGGGTTAATTGACCATGAGAGGGTTTATGAGATGTGGTTGGTTATCAAAATAAATGAGAAAAGGTGAATCATTGGAATGGGAATAATATTATTGAGAATATTAAGCCATACAAGACACACGCACACACACACACACACACACACACACACACACACACACACACACACACACACACACACACACACACACACACACACACACACACACACACACACACACACACACACACACACACACACACACGCACACACACGCACACACACACACGCACACGCACACTTAGAAAACACACACTGATACTAACTGCCTGTGGATATTTTATTTAATGATATTTTGGGATAATCAAAACTCCACCATCTCTAAGCTAGACTCTCTCCTGTCCTCCTAAGCCCTCTCCAGCACCAGACCCGGTCAGCAACACTCCACTGTATCACACCACATTAATCTTGACATAACTGAATTAATCAACGTCCACTTGATTACAAAAAAAGAGGACTTGTTTGTTAGGATCCCTGCTCTTTATTTTCCTCCTCCGACGTCTCGGTCCGAGAGGGGAGGTGTTTAATGACTACTGTAGGACCAGATGGAGAGGTGATTAATGACTACTGTAGGACCAGATGGAGAGGTGTGTAATGACTACTGTAGGACCAGATGGAGAGGTGTTTAATGACTACTGTATGACCAGATGGAGAGGTGATTAATGACTACTGTAGGACCAGATGGAGAGGTGATTAATGACTACTGTAGGACCAGATGGAGAGGTGATTAATGACTACTGTACACACCAGATGGAGAGGTGTGTAACTGCTGTAGGACCAGATGGAGAGGTGTTTAATGACTACTGTATGACCAGATGGAGAGGTGATTAATGACTACTGTAGGACCAGATGGAGAGGTGATTAATGACTACTGTAGGACCAGATGGAGAGGTGATTAATGACTACTGTAGGACCAGATGGAGAGGTGTTTAATGACTACTGTAGGACCAGATGGAGAGGTGTATAATGACTACTGTAGAACCAGATGGAGAGGTGATTATGACTACTGTGGACCAGATGGAGAGGTGATTAATGACTACTGTAGGACCAGATGGATGATTAATGACTACTGTAGGACCAGATGGAGAGGTGTGTAATGACTACTGTAGGACCAGATGGAGAGGTGATTAATGACTTCCGTAGGACCAGATGGAGAGGTGATTAATGACTACTGTAGGACCAGATGGAGAGGTGATTAATGACTACTGTAGGACCAGATGGAGAGGTGATTAATGACTACTGTAGGACCAGATGGAGAGGTGATTAATGACTACTGTAGGACCAGATGGAGAGGTGATTAATGACTACTGTAGGACCAGATGGAGAGGTGATTAATGACTACTGTAGGACCAGATGGAGAGGTGATTAATGACTACTGTAGGACCAGATGGAGAGGTGATTAATGACTACTGTAGGATCAGATGGAGAGGTGATTAATGACTACTGTAGGACCAGATGGAGAGGTGATTAATGACTACTGTAGAACCAGATGGAGAGGTGATTAATGACTACTGTAGAACCAGATGGAGAGGTGATTAATGACTACTGTAGGACCAGATGGAGAGGTGTTTAATGACTACTGTAGTACCAGATGGAGAGGTGTTTAATGACTACTGTAGTACCAGATGGAGAGGTGATTAATGACTACTGTAGGACCAGATGGAGAGGTGATTAATGACTACTGTAGAACCAGATGGAGAGGTGATTAATGACTACTGTAGAACCAGATGGAGAGGTGATTAATGACTACTGTAGGACCAGATGGAGAGGTGATTAATGACTACTGTAGAACCAGATGGAGAGGTGATTAATGACTACTGTAGGACCAGATGGAGAGGTGATTAATGACTACTGTAGAACCAGATGGAGAGGTGTTTAATGACTACTGTAGAACCAGATGGAGAGGTGATTAATGACTACTGTAGAACCAGATGGAGAGGTGATTAATGACTACTGTAGGACCAGATGGAGAGGTGATTAATGACTACTGTAGGACCAGATGGAGAGGTGATTAATGACTACTGTAGGACCAGATGGAGAGGTGTATAATGACTACTGTAGGAACAGATGGAGAAGTGATTAATGACTACTGTAGAACCAGATGGAGAGGTGTTTAGTGACTACTGTAGGAACAGATGGAGAAGTGATTAATGACTACTGTAGAACCAGATGGAGAGGTGTTTAATGACTACTGTAGGACCAGATGGAGAGGTGTATAATGACTACTGTAGGACCAGATGGAGAGGTGATTAATGACTACTGTAGGACCAGATGGAGAGGTGATTAATGACTACTGTAGGACCAGATGGAGAGGTGATTAATGACTACTGTAGGACCAGATTGAGAGGTGATTAATGACTACTGTAGGACCAGATGGAGAGGTGATTAATGACTACTGTAGGACCAGATGGAGAGGTGATTAATGACTACTGTAGGACCAGATGGAGAGGTGATTATTGACTACTGTAGGACCAGATGGAGAGGTGATTAATGACTACTGTAGGACCAGATGGAGAGGTGTGTAATGACTACTGTAGGACCAGATGGAGAGGTGATTAATGACTACTGTAGGACCAGATGGAGAGGTGATTAATGACTACTGTAGGACCAGATGGAGAGGTGTATAATGACTACTGTAGGACCAGATGGAGAGGTGATTAATGACTACTGTAGGACCAGATGGAGAGGTGATTAATGACTACTGTAGGACCAGATGGAGAGGTGTGTAATGACTACTGTAGGACCAGATGGAGAGGTGATTAATGACTACTGTAGGACCAGATGGAGAGGTGATTAATGACTACTGTAAGACCAGATGGAGAGGTGATTAATGACTACTGTAGGACCAGATGGAGAGGTGTGTAATGACTACTGTAGGACCAGATGGAGAGGTGATTAATGACTACTGTAGGACCAGATGGAGAGGTGATTAATGACTACTGTAGGACCAGATGGAGAGGTGATTAATGACTACTGTAGGACCAGATGGAGAGGTGATTAATGACTACTGTAGGACCAGATGGAGAGGTGATTAATGACTACTGTAGGACCAGATGGAGAGGTGTGTAATGACTACTGTAGGACCAGATGGAGAGGTGATTAATGACTACTGTAGGACCAGATGGAGAGGTGATTAATGACTACTGTAGGACCAGATGGAGAGGTGATTAATGACTACTGTAGGACCAGATGGAGAGGTGATTAATGACTACTGTAGGACCAGATGGAGAGGTGATTAATGACTACTGTAGGACCAGATGGAGAGGTGATTAATGACTACTGTAGGACCAGATGGAGAGGTGTGTAATGACTACTGTAGGACCAGATGGAGAGGTGATTAATGACTACTGTAGGACCAGATGGAGAGGTGATTAATGACTACTGTAGGACCAGATGGAGAGGTGATTAATGACTACTGTAGGACCAGATGGAGAGGTGATTAATGACTACTGTAGGACCAGATGGAGAGGTGTGTAATGACTACTGTAGGACCAGATGGAGAGGTGATTAATGACTACTGTAGGACCAGATGGAGAGGTGTGTAATGACTACTGTAGGACCAGATGGAGAGGTGATTAATGACTACTGTAGGACCAGATGGAGAGGTGATTAATGACTACTGTAGGACCAGATGGAGAGGTGATTAATGACTACCGTAGGACCAGATGGAGAGGTGATTAATGACTACTGTAGGACCAGATGGAGAGGTGATTAATGACTACTGTAGGACCAGATGGAGAGGTGATTAATGACTACTGTAGGACCAGATGGAGAGGTGATTAATGACTACTGTAGGACCAGATGGAGAGGTGATTAATGACTACTGTAGGACCAGATGGAGAGGTGATTAATGACTACTGTAGGACCAGATGGAGAGGTGTGTAATGACTACTGTAGGACCAGATGGAGAGGTGATTAATGACTACTGTAGGACCAGATGGAGAGGTGTGTAATGACTACTGTAGGACCAGATGGAGAGGTGATTAATGACTACTGTAGGACCAGATGGAGAGGTGTGTAATGACTACTGTAGGACCAGATGGAGAGGTGATTAATGACTACTGTAGGACCAGATGGAGAGGTGTTGGTGGCCCATAACCAGGCAGAGGAGAGCAGAGAAGATGAAAAACAGTAAAGACACTAAGTGTTTGAATTTCAGGACACAATAAAGAGGACCATCTGTCATTGGTGCTTTATTGTTTTCCTCAGTGGGCCACTCACTTCTGGAACACGTTGAATAGCAATACGAGACACACACACACACACACACACACCCTGTCCTCAACTCTTGGCTGCACATGCAAAGTGGAATAAGACCGATAAGGGTAAGCAGGCAAGCATACATTTTGGATTTTAGACTTCAAACACTAAGGACAAGATGAGCATGAAGAGGGAAAACGCTGACACAGAACAGATATCCATCCTTGTCCCACACTCAAACACATAAGGAGAGGTGAGGAAGAGAAGAGAAGAGGGAGAGTCGGATGAGAGGAGAGGAAGAGAAGATGGGAGAGTCGGATGAGAGGAGAGGAAGAGAAGAGAAGAGGGAGAGTCGGATGAGAGGAGAGGAAGAGAAGAGAAGAGGGGAGAGTCGGATGAGAGGAGAGGAAGAGAAGAGAAGGGGGAGAGTCGGATGAGAGGAGAGGAAGAGAAGAGAAGAGGGAGAGTCGGATGAGAGGAGAGGAAGAGAAGATGGGAGAGTCGGATGAGAGGAGAGGAAGAGAAGAGAAGAGGGAGAGTCGGATGAGAGGAGAGGAAGAGAAGAGGGGAGAGTCGGATGAGAGGAGAGGAAGAGAAGAGAAGAGGGGAGAGTCGGATGAGAGGAGAGGAAGAGAAGAGGGGGGGGTCGGATGAGAGGAGAGGAAGAGAAGAGGGGAGAGTCGGATGAGAGGAGAGGAAGAGAAGAGAAGAGGGAGAGTCGGATGAGAGGAGAGGAAGAGAAGAGAAGAGGGAGAGTCGGATGAGAGGAGAGGAAGAGAAGAGGGGAGAGTCGGATGAGAGGAGCGGAAGAGAAGAGGGGAGAATCGGATGAGAGGAGAGGAAGAGAACAGAAGAGAATAAGGGAGAGTCGGATGAGGGGAGAGGAGATGACCCCACCCTATATGTTCCTGCCATGGAGAATGCCCGGGGACCAAGTCTGCAATGTTGGCCAAGGAATAAAGTCCTTGCCTGGGGGATAGATCTGCCAAGGTCCTCTCCTCAGCTCTGGATGGAGCTGGCAACTGAGGAGTGTCTCACTACACTTTAAAGTGACTGAGTAAGGGAGTGCAGTCAATGTCAGGGACGAGGGTCAGTGGTACACAGGGGCTAGTCAGAGCACAGGGAGGAGGGGCTAGTCAGAGCACAGGGAGGAGGGGCTAGTCAGAGCACAGGGAGGAGGGGCTAGTCAGAGCACAGGGAGGAGGGGCTAGTCAGAGCACAGGGAGGGGGGCTAGTCAAAGCACAGGGAGGAGGGGCTAGTCAGAGCACAGGGAGGAGGGGCTAGTCAGAGGGAGGAGGGGCTAGTCAGAGCACAGGGAGGAGGGGCTAGTCAGAGAACAGGGAGGAGGGGCTAGTCAGAGCACAGGGAGGAGGGGATAGTCAGAGCACAGGAAGGAGGGGCTAGTCAGAGCACAGGGAGGTGGGGATAGTCAGAGCACAGGGAGGTGGGGATAGTCAGAGCACAGGGAGGAGGGGCTAGTCAGAGCACAGGAAGGAGGGGCTAGTCAGAGCACAGGAAGGAGGGGTTAGTCAGAGCACAGGGAGGAGGGGCTAGTCAGAGCACAGGGAGGAGGGGCTAGTCAGAGCACAGGAAGGAGGGGTTAGTCAGAGCACAGGGAGGAGGGGCTAGTCAGAGCACAGGGAGGAGGGGCTAGTCAGAGCACAGGAAGGAGGGGCTAGTCAGAGCACAGGAAGGAGGGGTTAGTCAGAGCACAGGGAGGAGGGGCTAGTTAGAGCACAGGGAGGAGTGGCTAGTCAGAGCACAGGGAGGAGGGGCTAGTCAGAGCACAGGGAGGAGGGGCTAGTCAGAGCACAGGGAGGAGGGGCTAGTCAGAGCACAGGGAGGAGGGGCTAGTCAGAGCACAGGGAGGTGGGGCTATGGGGAGGGGCTAGTCAGAGCACAGGGAGGAGGGGCTAGTCAGAGCACAGGGAGGAGGGGCTAGTCAGAGCACAGGGAGGAGGGGCTAGTCAGAGCACAGGGAGGAGGGGCTAGTCAGAGCACAGGGAGGAGGGGCTAGTCAGAGCACAGGGAGGAGGGGCTAGTCAGAGCACAGGGAGGTGGGGATAGTCAGAGCAAAGGGAGGTGGGGATAGTCAGAGCACAGGGAGGAGGGGCTAGTCAGAGCACAGGGAGGAGGGGCTATGGGGAGGGGCTAGTCAGAGCACAGGGAGGAGGGGCTAGTCAGAGCACAGGGAGGTGGGGATAGTCAGAGCACAGGGAGGTGGGGATAGTCAGAGCACAGGGAGGAGGGGCTAGTCAGAGCACAGGGAGGAGGGGCTATGGGGAGGGGCTAGTCAGAGCACAGGGAGGTGGGGATAGTCAGAGCACAGGGAGGTGGGGATAGTCAGAGCACAGGGAGGAGGGGCTATGGGGAGGGGCTAGTCAGAGCACAGGGAGGTGGGGATAGTCAGAGCACAGAGAGGTGGGGATAGTCAGAGCACAGGGAGGTGGGGCTAGTCAGAGCACAGGGAGGAGGGGCTAGTCAGAGCACAGGGAGGAGGGGCTAGTCAGAGCACAGGGAGGTGGGGCTAGTCAGAGCACAGGGAGGAGGGGCTAGTCAGAGCACAAGGAGGAGGGGCTATGGGGAGGGGCTAAATACAGGGAGGAGGGGCTATGGGGAGGGGCTAAGAGCACAGGGAGGAGGGGCTAGTCAGAACAGGGAGGAGGGGCTAGTCAGAGCACAGGGAGGAGGGGCTATGGGGAGGGGCTAAGAGCACAGGGAGGAGGGGCTTGTCAGAGCACAGGAAGGAGGGGCTTCAGAGCACAGGAAGGAGGGGCTATGGGGAGGGGCTAGTCAGAGCACAGGGAGGAAGGGCTAGTCAGAGCACAGGGAGGAGGGGCTAGTCAGAGCACAGAGAGGAGGGGCTTGTCAGAGCACAGGGAGGAGGGGCTAGTCAGAGCACAGGGAGGAGGGGCTAGTCAGAGCACAGGGAGGAGGGGCTATGGGGAGGGCCTAGTCAGAGCACAGGGAGGAAGGGCTAGTCAGAGCACAGGGAGGAGGGGCTAGTCAGAGCACAGAGAGGAGGGGCTAGTCAGAGCACAGGGAGGAGGGGCTATGGGGAGGGCCTAGTCAGAGCACAGGGAGGAAGGGCTAGTCAGAGCACAGGGAGGAGGGGCTAGTCAGAGCACAGAGAGGAGGGGCTTGTCAGAGAAGAGTGAGGAGAGGCTCGTCAGAGCACAGGAAGGAGGGGCTAGTCAGAGCACAGGAAGGAGAGGCTAGTCAGAGCACAGGGAGGAGGGGCTAGTCAGAGCACAGAGAGGAGGGGCTAGTCAGAGCACAGGATGGAGAGGCTAGTCAGAGCACCGAGAGGAGGGGCTAGTCAGAGCACAGGGAGGAGAGGCTAGTCAGAGCACAGGGAGGAGGGGCTAGTCAGAGCACAGGGAGGAGGGGCTAGTCAGAGCACAGGGAGGAGGGGCTAGTCAGAGCACAGGGAGGAAGGGATAGTCAGAGCACAGAGAGGAGGGGCTAGTCAGAGCACAGGGAGGAGGGGCTAGTCAGAGCACAGGGAGGAGGGGATAGTCAGAGCACCGAGAGGAGGGGCTAGTCAGAGCACAGGGAGGAGGGGATAGTCAGAGAACAGAGAGGAGGGGCTAGTCAGAGCACAGGGAGGAGGGGCTAGTCAGAGCACAGGAAGGAGGGGCTAGTCAGAGCACAGGGAGGAGGGGATAGTCAGAGCACAGGGAGGAGGGGCTCGTCAGAGCACAGGGAGGAGGGGCTAGTCAGAGCACAGGGAGGAGGGGCTATGGGGTGGGGCTAGTCAGAGCACAGGGAGGAGGGGCTAGTCAGAGCACAGGGAGGAGGGGCTATGGGGTGGGGCTAGTCAGAGCACAGGGAGGAGTGGCTAGTCAGAGCACAGGGAGGAGGGACTAGTCAGAGCACAGGGAGGAGGGGCTAGTCAGAGCACAGGAAGGAGGGGCTAGTCAAAGCACAGGAAGGAGGGGCTAGTCAGAGCACAGGAAGGAGGGGCTAGTCAAAGCACAGGAAGGAGGGGCTAGTCAGAGCACAGGGAGGAGGGGCTAGTCAGAGAACAGGGAGGAGGGACTAGTCAGAGCACAGGGAGGAGGGGCTAGTCAGAGCACAGGGAGGAGGGGCTAGTCAGAACACAGGAAGGAGGGGCTAGTCAGAGCACAAGGAGGGGCTCGTCAGAGCACAGGGAGGAGGGGCTAGTCAGAGCACAGGGAAGAGGGGCTCGTCAGAGCACAGGGAGGAGGGGCTAGTCAGAGCACAGGAAGGAGGGGCTAGTCAGAGCACAGAGAGGAGGGGATAGTCAGAGCACAGAGAGGAGGGGCTAGTCAGAGCACAGGGAGGAGGGGCTAGTCAGAGCACAGGAAGGAGGGGCTAGTCAGAGCACAGGGAGGAGGGGCTAGTCAGAGCACAGGGAGGAGGGTCTAGTCAGAGCACAGGGAGGAGGGGCTAGTCAGAGCACAGGGAGGAGGGACTAGTCAGAACACAGGAAGGAGGGGCTAGTCAGAGCACAAGGAGGAGGGGCTCGTCAGAGCACAGGGAGGAGGGGATAGTCAGAGCACAGGGAGGAGGGGCTAGTCAGAGCACAGGGAGGAGGGGCTAGTCAGAGCACAGGGAGGAGGGGCTCGTCAGAGCACAGGGAGGAGGGGCTAGTCAGAGCACAGGGAGGAGGGCTAGTCAGAGCACAGGGAGGAGGGGCTCGTCAGAGCACAGGGAGGAGGGGCTTGTCAGAGCACAGGAAGGAGGGGCTAGTCAGAGCACAGGGAGGAGGGGCTAGTCAGAGCACAGGAAGGAGGGGCTAGTCAGAGCACAGGAAGGAGGGGCTAGTCAGAGCACAGGGAGGAGGGGCTATGGGGTGGGGCTAGTCAGAGCACAGGGAGGAGTGGCTAGTCAGAGCACAGGGAGGAGGGACTAGTCAGAGCACAGGGAGGAGGGGCTAGTCAGAGCACAGGGAGGAGGGGCCAGTCAGAGCACAGGAAGGAGGGGCTAGTCAGAGCACAGGGAGGAGGGGCTCGTCAGAGCACAGGGAGGAGGGGCTAGTCAGAGCACAGGGAGGAGGGGCTATGGGGTGGGGCTAGTCAGAGCACAGGGAGGAGGGGCTATGGGGTGGGGCTAGTCAGAGCACAGGGAGGAGTGGCTAGTCAGAGCACAGGGAGGAGGGACTAGTCAGAGCACAGGGAGGAGGGGCTAGTCAGAGCACAGGAAGGAGGGGCTAGTCAAAGCACAGGAAGGAGGGGCTAGTCAGAGCACAGGGAGGAGGGGCTATGGGGTGGGGCTAGTCAGAGCACAGGGAGGAGGGGCTAGTCAGAGCACAGGGAGGAGGGGCTAGTCAGAGCACAGGGAGGAGGGGCTATGGGGATGGGCTAGTCAGAGCGCAGGTTGCAGAGACCATTTCGAGCACATCAAGAGTACATTTTTTAATTTCTTATTTTACCTTTATTTAACTAGCCAAGTCAGTTAAGAACAAATTCTTATTTTCAATGACGGCCCAAGAGTGATGGAATGTGAGCAAAGAACTTGTCTCATTGGTTTTGAAATGGTAACTCTGGCCCATGTTGCCAACTGTTGTAACCATTTGGAAAAATTGCAAAAATAGTTTGCAAGGACATGCCCACAATGTGATTTAAGATCAATGATACTAATTGTTCATGAATCAGTAAATAGATTATGCAATGCTACTCGTGCTGATAATGCAGACTCAAAATGACTAAAAACATGACATATTCGTTTCTTGGAAATTATATTAAGGAATGATTAAATATGATATTAAAGAATGATTAAATATGATATTAAAGAATGATTAAATATAATATTAAAGAATTATTAAATATAATATTAAAGAATGATTAAATATGATATTAAAGAATGATTGAATATGATATTGCTAAAGGCATGAAAGACCAGGATGTAAACATATTCACTGGAAATAACTGTCAGTCCCCAGAAATGTAAGGATATGTCACAGGTGTGACTGATTGCGTTGGTTAATTGTCTGTTGAGAGAGAGAGTGGGTTAACTGGTTTAGGAACAGTGGGTTAACTGGTCTAGGAACAGTGGGTTAACTGGTTTAGGAACAGTGGGTTAACTGGTCTAGAAACAGTGGGTTAACTGGTCTAGGACCAGTGGGTTAACTGGTCTAGGAACAGTGGGTTAACTGGTCTAGGAACAGTGGGTTAACTGGTCTAGGAACAGTGGGTTAACTGGTTTAGGAACAGTGGGTTAACTGGTCTAAGAACAGTGGGTTAACTGGTCTAGGAACAGTGGGTTAACTGGTCTAGGAACAGTGGGTTAACTGGTCTAGGAACAGTGGGTTAACTGGTCTAGGAACAGTGGGTTAACTGGTCTAGGTACTGTGGGTTAACTGGCCTAGGAACAGTGGATTAACTGGTCTGGGAACAGTGGGTTAAGTGGTCTAGGAACAGTGGGTTAACTGGTCGAGGAACAGTGGGTTAACTGGTCTAGGAACATTTCTGAAGAAAATAATGTCAATCCTGCTGCCTCTGATCTGGAGGATTCACTAAACAGAGAACATCCCTGGTCATCCCTACTGCCTCTGATCTGGAGGACTCACTAAACAGAGAACATCCCTGGTCATCCCTACTGCCTCTGATCTGGAGGACTCATTAAAGAGAGAACATCCCTGGTCATCCCTACTGCCTCTGATCTGCCAGACTCACTAAAGAGAGAACATCCCTGGTCATCCCTACTGCCTCTGATCTGGAGGACTCACTTAACTAGAACATCCCTGGTCATCCCTACTGCCTCTGAACTGGCAGACTCACTAAACAGAGAATATCCCTGGTCATCCCTACTGCCTCTGATGCCCACTCACTAAAGAAAACATCCCTGGTCATCCCTACTGCCTCTGATCTGCCAGACTCACTAAAGAGAGAACATCCCTGGTCATCCCTACTGCCTCTGATCTGGAGGACTCACTAAACAGAGAACATCCCTGGTCATCCCTACTGCCTCTGATCTGGCAGACTCACTAAACAGAGAATATCCCTGGTCATCCCTACTGCCTCTGATCTGCCAGACTCACCAAAGAGAGAACATCCCTGGTCATCCCTACTGCCTCTGATCTGGAGGACTCACTAAACAGAGAATATCCCTGGTCATCCCTACTGCCTCTGATCTGGAGGACTCACTAAACAGAGAACATCCCTGGTCATCCCTACTGCCTCTGATCTGGAGGACTCACTAAACAGAGAACATCCCTGGTCAGCCCTACTGCCTCTGATCTGGCAGACTCACTAAACAGAGAACATCCCTGGTCATCCCTACTGCCTCTGATCTGGAGGACTCACTAAACAGAGAATATCCCTGGTCATCCCTACTGCCTCTGATCTGGAGGACTCACTAAACAGAGAACATCCCTGGTCATCCCTACTGCCTCTGATCTGGCAGACTCACTAAACAGAGAACATCCCTGGTCATCCCTACTGCCTCTGATCTGGAGGACTCACTAAACAGAGAACATCCCTGGTCATCCCTACTGCCTCTGATCTGGAGGACTCACTAAACAGAGAACATCCCTGGTCATCCCTACTTTTACTTGAGGCATTTTCTATTAAGGTATCTTTACTTTTACTCAAGTATGACAATTGAGTACTTTTTCCACCACTGATCTCTAGGCTACTTCACTTTGCTCAACCCAGATCCAAAAGAAACTGTCACATTTCCACCCTGTGACAGAAAGGTTGAAAGAAAATGAGTTTGCGTCCAACCAGGTGCCTCCCTTCCATGACAGTCAGCAAGGTTAAACTCTTGAGAAATTAAACAAATTGCTCCTCTAATGCTGAATAAAGCAATCTAAGAAGTTTGAAAACCTCTTGGGTTGTAATTATGTAAAGCTATAGACATCAGAAGACACTGAAATCTTTAATTAGCACTTGAGATAACAAAGGGAATTTAAGTTCATTTTAATAAGGAGAGAGAGAAAGAGGACAAACGACACAGAACACAATCTCTCTAAAAAAAACTGTTAAAGTGAGTATTCAAACACACCATGGAGCATTCACATAACCAACAGCAAAGACGACAGCTATTCAGTCTCACTGTTTAGTTATGCGTTGTGTCACCCTGAAAGAGGCAGCTTACCCACATTCAGTGAAGCACAGAACCTAGACAAAACCATAACCACTGTGAGGTAGTTTCTCTCTCTCTCTCTCTCTCTCTCTCTCTCTCTCTCTCTCTCTCTCTCTCTCTCTTTCTCTCTCTTCTCTCTCTCTCTCTCTCTCTCTCTCTCTCTCTCTCTCTCTCTCTCTCTCTCTCTCTCACGTCCTGACCATAGAGAGACCTTATCTTCTAAGGTAGAGTAGGTCAGGGTGTGACTGGGGGGTTCGTCTAGTTTATTATTTCTATGTGGGGTTCTAGGTTTGTTTTTCTATGTTGGTGATTGTGTATGATTCCCAATTAGAGGCAGCTGTTAATCGTTGTCTCTAATTGGGGATCGTATTTAAGTAGTTGTTTTTCCCACCTGTGTTTATGGGATATTGTTTTGAGTTATTGCACGTAGCATCTCATCTCACAGTTCGTTGTTAGTTGTTTATTTGTTTTTGTCTTTACTAAGTTTCACTTTCTAATAAATAATGTGGACCTTAACATCCGCTGTGCCTTGGTCCGACATTTATTCGAACAAACGTGACACTCAATTTCAATTCAAGGAAAGGGGATTTATTGACATGGGAAACATATGTTTACATTGCCAAAGCATGTAAATAATTGATAATAAACAAAAGTGAAATTAACAATACAAAAAAAACAGTAAACACTTACACATTTTCTATAGAATAAAGACACTTCAAATGTAATATTATGAAAAAACACAGTGTTGTAACGATGGACAAATACACTTATTTGGGATAGGGGGCAGCATTTTCACTTTTGGATGAATAGTGTGCCCAGAGTAATCTGCCTCCTACTCAGTCCCAGATGCTAATACATGCATATTATTATTAGTAATGGACAGAAAACATTCTAAAACTGTTCAAATGATGTCTGTGAGTATAACAGAACTCATATGGCAGGCAAAAACCTGAGACAAAATCCAAACAGAAATTGGGAAATCTGAGGTTTGTAGTTTTTGAACTCCCCTATTGAATACACAGTGGGATATGGGGTTATTTTGCACTTCCTAAGGCGTCCACTAGATGTCAACCGTCTTTAGAACATTGTTTCAGGCTTCTACTGTGAAGGGGAGCCGGATGTGAGCTGTTTGACTAAGGTGTCTGGCAGAAGCCTCGTCTCAGTCACGCGCATTTCACATGAGAGGTAGCTCTCGTTCCATTGCTTTTTTACAGACAATAGAATTCTCCGGTTGGAACATTATTGAACATATATGATAAATACATCCTAAAGATTGATTCTGTACTTAGTTTGACAAGTTTCTACGACCTGTAATATAACTTTTTGAACTTTTCGTCGACGTTCGGTTGGATCTGAACGCGCGTTTGGATTTGTTTACCAAACTCCCTAACAAAAGAAGCTATTTGGACATAATTGATGGACTTTATGGATAAAATCGAACATTTATTGTGGAACTGGGATTACTGGGAGTGCATCCTGATGAAGATCATCAAAGGTAAGTGAATATTTATAATGCTATTTCTGACTAATTTCTGACTTTCATTTTGCTGGATTGGGCTCTGAGCGCCGTACTCAGATTATGCTTTTTCCCGTGACGTTTTTTAGAAATCTGACACAGCGGTTGCATTAAGGAGAAGTTTATGAAATCAGACACTGTGGCTGGAATAACGAGAATTTCATCTTTAAAATCTTGCCTAATACTTGTATGTTTGAGAAATTACATTTATGAAATGTCTGTTGATTTGTATTTGGCGACCTGCAATTTCATTGGCTGTTGGCGACAGGTTTTAAAGTACAAAAGGGAAAAAATATATAAATATGGGTTGTACTTACAATGGTATTTGTTCTTCACTTCCCTTTTCCTGTGGCAACAAGTCACACATTTTGCTGATGTGATGTCACGCTGTGGTATTTCACCCAATAAATATGGGAGTTTATAAAAATTGGATTTGTTTTCAAATTCTTTGTGGCTCTGGTGTAATCTGAGGGAAATATGTGTCTCTAATATGGTCATATATTTGTCTGATTAGGAAGTGCAGCTCATTTTCCACCTCATTTTGTGGGTAGTGTGCACATAGCCTGTCTTCTCTTGAGAGCCATGTCTGCCTATGGCGGTCTCTCTCATTATTAAAGCTATGCTCACTGAGTCTGTAGATGGTCAAAGCTTTCCTTAATTTTGGGTCAGTCACAGTGGTCAGGTATTCAGTCACAGTTTATTCTCTGTTTAGGGCTGTTTCGCATTCTAGTTTGCTTAATTCTTTCCAATGTGTCAAGTAATTATATGTTTGTTTTGTCATGATTTGTTTGGGTCTAATTGTGTTGCTGTCAAGGGACTCTGTGGGGTGGGTTAGTGTTTGTGAACAGAGCCCCAGGACCAACTTGCTTAGGGGACTCTTCTCCAGGATAATCTCTCTGTAGGTGATGGCTTGGTGATGGTTTATTGAAGTTTGGGAATCACTTCATTTTAGGTGGTTGGAGAATTTAACAGCTCTTTTCTGGATTTTGATAATTAGTGGGTATTGGCCTAATTCTGCTCTGCATGCGTTATTTGGTGTTTTACGTTGTACACAGGGGATATATTTTTAGAAGATTTCTGCATGCAGTCTCAATTTGTTTTGTGAATTCTTGATTGGTAAGTGGACCCCAGTCCTCACATCCATAAAGGGCAATTGGTTGTACAACTGATTCAAGTATTTTTTATCCAGATCCTAATTGGTATTTCAAATGTTATGTTCCTTTTGATGGCGTAGAAGGCCTTTCATGCCTGATCTCTCAGATCATTCACAGCTTTGTGGGAGTTACCTGTGGTGCTGATGTTTAGGCCGAGGTATGTATAGGTTTTAGCTCTAGGGTAACGGCGTCTAGACAGAATTTGTATTTGAGTCATTATTTTGGTCTTACAGAGATTTACTGTCAGGGCCCAGGTCCGACAGAATCTGTGCAGAATATTGAGTTTCTGCTGTTGGCCCTCCTTGGTTGGTGACAAAAGCACCAGATCAGCAGCAAGCAGTCGACAGTTGACTACAGATTGCAGTAGGGTCTCTCTCTCTCTCTCTCTCTCTCTCTCTCTCTCTCTCTCTCTCTCTCTCTCTCTGTCTCTCTCTCTCTCTCTCTCTCTCTCTCTCTCTCTCTCTCTCTCTCTCTCTCTCTCTCTCTCTCTCTCTCTCTCTCTCTCTCTCTCTCTCTCTCTCTCTCTCTCTCTCTCTCTCTCTTCTAGCCACACGCCATCGACGCTACAGTACTTTCACCTCCACAGCTACAGCAGTTAGTTTCAAGTTTTACCTGGAAACGAGCAATGCTCGACGTGTGCAGAACGTAGTGTTCCACATCACTGGTGGGTAGGCTGGCCAATTAGCATTGACAAAGACTCCGGTGTGTATTAGTCAGGCAGTGCACCGCCCGGATAGCACATTTCTGTTCAGGAGCCAAAATGGATTGCACTGTAGGGGGTTATTTATCCCCACAGTTTCACTGCATAATGTGTCAAATCAGAAAACAGTGTTGCAGGATGTGCCAATGCTGTAGCCATATGCCCACAGTCTTTGTAGTGTGCTGTGTTGCATGGGGATGGGGCTTAATGACCGTCTGTCTGTCTGTCTGTCTGTCTGTCTGTCTGTCTGTCTGTCTGTCTGTCTGTGTCTGTCTGTCTGTCTGTCTGTCTGTCTGTCTGTCTGTCTGTCTGTCTGTCTGTCTGTCTGTCTGTCTGTCTGTCTGTCTGTCTGTCTGTGCGTCTGTCTGTGCGTCTGTCTGTCTGTCTGTCTGTCTGTCTGTCTGTCTGTCTGTCTGTCTGTCTGTCTGTCTGTCTGTTTGGCTGCCTGTCTGCCTGTCTGCCTGTCTGCCTGTCTGCCTGTCTGACTTTCTGTCTGTCTGTCTGTCTGTTAATATGAGAGAGCAAAATATAGAGTGAAAAAAGTGCATGAATACAGTGGGGCAAAAAAGTATTTAGTCAGCCACTGCCCCACTGTATAACACCTCTCTAGTCAGTACTATATAACACCTCTCTAGTCAGTACTATATTACACCTCTCTAGTCAGTACTATATAACACCTCTCTAGTCAGTACTATATTACACCTCTCTAGTCAGTACTATATTACACCTCTCTAGTCAGTACTGTATAACACCTCTCTAGTCAGTACTATATAACACCTCTCTAGTCAGTACTATATAACACCTCTCTAGTCAGTACTATATAACACCTCTCTAGTCAGTACTATATTACACCTCTCTAGTCAGTACTATATAACACCTCTCTAGTCAGTACTATATTACACCTCTCTAGTCAGTACTATATAACACCTCTCTAGTCAGTACTATATTACACCTCTCTAGTCAGTACTGTATAACACCTCTCTAGTCAGTACTGTATAACACCTCTCTAGTCAGTACTATATAACACCTCTCTAGTCAGTACTATATAACACCTCTCTAGTCAGTACTGTATAACACCTCTCTAGTCAGTACTGTATAACACCTCTCTAGTCAGTACTATATAACACCTCTCTAGTCAGTACTATATAACACCTCTCTAGTCAGTACTATATAACACCTCTCTAGTCAGTACTATATAACACCTCTCTAGTCAGTACTATATAACACCTCTCTAGTCAGTACTATATTACACCTCTCTAGTCAGTACTATATTACACCTCTCTAGTCAGTACTATATTACACCTCTCTAGTCAGTACTATATTACACCTCTCTAGTCAGTACTATATAACACCTCTCTAGTCAGTACTATATAACACCTCTCTAGTCAGTACTATATAACACCTCTCTAGTCAGTACTATATAACACCTCTCTAGTCAGTACTATATTACACCTCTCTAGTCAGTACTGTATAACACCTCTCTAGTCAGTACTATATAACACCTCTCTAGTCAGTACTATATTACACCTCTCTAGTCAGTACTATATAACACCTCTCTAGTCAGTACTATATAACACCTCTCTAGTCAGTACTGTATAACACCTCTCTAGTCAGTACTGTATAACACCTCTCTAGTCAGTACTATATTACACCTCTCTAGTCAGTACTGTATAACACCTCTCTAGTCAGTACTGTATAACACCTCTCTAGTCAGTACTATATTACACCTCTCTAGTCAGTACTGTATAACACCTCTCTAGTCAGTAGTATATTACACCTCTCTAGTCAGTTATATATTACACCTCTCTAGTCAGTTATATATAACTGTCAAACCCTGACCTTAGAGAGACGTTTTATTTTTCTATTTGGTTAGGTCAGGGTGGTATTTGGGGTGGACATTCTATGTTGTGTATTTCTATGTTGGCCTGAAATGGTTCCCAATCAGAGACAGCTGTTTAGTTGTCTGTGATTGGGGATCATTTTTCCCACTCTCTGGTGTGGGATCTTGTCTATGTTTAGTTGCCTGTCAGCACAATTTTTTTATAGCTTCACGTTTCGTTCGTTGATTTTGTTGTTGTTGTTGTTGTTATTGTTCAGATTTCATTCATTTAAAGAGAATGTATGTACACCACGCTGCGCCTTGGTCCATTCCATACGACGGTCGTGACAATAACACCTCTCTAGTCTGTCATATGTAACACCAATCCTTTGAGTAATTGCAGCAAGAAGTGTTCTACAATATCGTAAAGTGGTTCTGTGTTCCGAAGTTCCGAGAGGAACGCCATTCCTAACTCTTACTGGTACTGTGTACGGATGACTAGAAGACCCTTTGTCGAGCATGAATAGCAGCAGATCAGTGTACTAGCTTATGACTTTGCTGTACTCTTCACATGCGGAGTTAGTCTGGACGTACATTGAGCTAGCTGACAGAACAAGGTTACTACGGAGTTTGAGAAAGGATCTGAACTGCTCTGACTCGATATGAACCTCAAAGACCACAAATCAAGTGATATTGAAATAGGCTGTGAAGTGTCTTACCCTTCTCATCTTGCATGAGTACAGGATCAATGAGGAACTTTGCGAACATTCTTCGCCGGTCTCTAAAATCTAGAAGCTTCGTTTTCAACACAACCACTTCAAGGAATGTATTTTTCTGAGAAGTTTAGATTCTCCAGAGTCCCGTGTTATAATAGTCAATATGTTTTTTGCCTTACATTTTTGTGCTTGGTCGACCTTTAGTTTGTGTGTGTTGTTGTTTCAGGACACTTACATGTTTTGTAAAGTGGAGAGAGGGCTTCTCTATAGCTCAGTTTCACCTCAATTACTCCATTTCTGCACGGTTTCCCCAAACCATCCTCAAAGACTCAGCTTCCACTGAATGCCCCTCCACTCCATGATGAATCATTTTCAGTTCAAACGGGTGTGAAGAGGTTTTTTCTTCCCTCTCTTTTTCTTTCTCTATTTTTTCCATCCGTCCCTTTTTTCTGAGAATAATTATTGTGGGAATATAAGAAAGAAAGAGAGAGAAAAAAAGGTATGAAATAATTTAATCTTATTCTATTCAAATTTCTGGGTGACCTCTTTGATTTCCATATTCTGTGTGGAAGGTAACATGGAGGGCTGTGACAAACTGTCATCCTCCCCCTGGGGGCAGGTAGAGCTCTGAGAACTGGTCTCTGGACCTCCTTAATGATGAGGCTTGCTGTTTTGATGAGGCTCGCTTAACTAAGCGAGAGAGAGAGAGGCAAGGTGACAGGGAGAGAGACAGAGAGAGGAAGAGTGGTGGTGTGAGAGAGAGAGAGAGAGAGAGAGAGAGAGAGAGAGAGAGAGAGAGAGAGAGAGAGAGAGAGAGAGAGAGAGAGAGAGAGAGAGAGAGAGAGAGAGAGAGAGAGGAAGAGTGGTGGTGAGAGAGAGAGGGAGAGAGAGAGAGAGAGAGAGAGAGAGAGAGAGAGAGAGAGAGAGAGAGAGAGAGAGAGAGAGAGAGAGGGGGAGAGGTGGTGAGAGAGGGAGAGAGAGAGAGAGGAAGAGGGGGGGGGAGAGAGAGAGGGAGAGAGAGGGAGAGAGAGAGAGAGAGAGAGAGAGAGAGAGAGAGAGAGAGAGAGAGAGAGAGAGAGAGAGAGAGAGAGAGAGAGGGAGAGTGATGGAGAGAGAGGACAGAGATGTGGAGGGGGAGATGGTGAGGGAGCGAAAGAGAGAACAGAAAGAGAGAACAGAAAGAGAGAGAGAGATACACACAGACATGCAAAACTTTCTGGCATGGTTGAACTTCTCCTTTCATCTACTTCACAAAGTCCGTAGTCATGCTGGTTCTCCAAGGAAAATCATCGATTCGTTAATATCATTGACTGGCAAATATCTCACATAGACTACCTGGTCAGTCAAGTATAACTAAGTCTCTGATTAAAAAGTAAGGATTAAAACCAGCAGACAGTACATCCCTAAAGCACCCAGTGTGCGTATGAGCAAACTTAAACATTCTAAAACTAAATTTACCGTGCTTTTAATATGACAATCAATCAATCATAAATGCGATTTTGGCACTTGAAATTACAACGTTTACCTATCCATCTTGCAAATCTCAAGGTGCGTCAGAAAACTTCACAACAGCTCATATAACCATAAGCAATAACATTGAAGTTGTTGTACGGGCTCACAGTGTAATGTAAATAGGAAAACAATGAATCTAGAGGACTAGTGCTTAATCAGTGTTTATCCATTAGATGCTCTTCAGCAACTACACTTTGTTTCTCTTCAATCATTCAGTAATTGATGCTGTGGCATTTCAAACTCACATTACCCAAAACACATTACCCAAAACACATTATCCAAAACACATTACCCAAAACACATTACCCAAAACACATTACCCAAAAACACATGACCCAAAAACACATTACCCAAAACACATTACCCAAAACACATTACCCAAAACACATTACCCCCCCTCCATCTCACTCTCTCTCTCTCTCTCCAAAACACATTACCCCCCCTCCATCTCGCCCTCCCTCAGTCTGTCTCTCTCTCTCCAAAACACATTACCCCCCCTCTCCATCTCACCCTCTCTCTCTCTCTCCAAAACACATTATCCCCCCCTCCATCTCACCCTCCCTCAGTCTGTCTCTCTCTCTCCAAAACACATTACCCCCCTCCATCTCGCCTCCCTCAGTCTGTCGCTCTCTCTCCAAAACACATTACCCCCTCCCTCAGTCTCAAAACCATTACTCCCTTCCCTCAGTCTGTCGCTCTCTCTCCAAAACACATTACCCCCTCCCTCCATCTCTCCCTCAGTCTGTCGCTCTCTCTCCAAAACACATTACCCCCCCTCCATCTCGCCCTCCCTCAGTCTGTCGCTCTCTCTCCAAAACACATTACCCCCCTCCATCTCGCCCTCCCTCAGTCTGTCGCTCTCTCTCCAAAACACATTACCCCCCCTTCCATCTCGCCCTCCCTCAGTCTGTCGCTCTCTCTCCAAAACACATTACCCCCCCTCCATCTCGCCCTCCCTCAGTCTGTCGCTCTCTCTCCAAAACACATTAC
>NC_068424.1:10935499-10945499 GCF_023373465.1 Oncorhynchus keta
CAGACGGACGAGGTTACACTCTGTGAGAAGGATCCACAGCTTATATTTGTGTATAAAATCCTCCTACATTTTGGGGATATAAAAGGTATGAGCAACAAACTCAGGACACAAAGGATTATTTAAGGAAATGTCTTTAGGGTTACTTTCAGGATGCTTATCATATCAGACATGTTAGAAGATATAGCGACAATTGTTGACAGACTTTGCAGAGATAGTCGGTGTTATTCCATGGAGAGAGAAGTGAACTTCTCCAACTTCACTCTCTTCCATCTCTCTAAATCATTACATTTACATTTAAGTCATTTAGCAGACGCTCTTATCCAGAGGACTACGGAAATGTGTGCAAACACCTATGACAGGGTGGAACAGCCACTTGCATCTAAATCTTGTTGGGGGGTGAGAAGGATTACTTACCCTTACTTACCCTATCCTAGGTAAATCATGTTAACTCTCCCCCCTGTGACATCAAACAACAGGAGGTATTCACTCCTTACCTCCAAGCTCTCACTATAATCTACCCGGACATGCCAGACCCTGTGTCAATGCCACTAAGACGCAAAAGGCAAGTATGGGTGGTGAGGGGTAATGACAAACTAAAATGCTGCGCCAGCCCCCAAGCAGTTATAGTGTGTAGGACCCTTTACAACATTAGCCAACTCCTTATTCTTGATCAATGTATTTGGGGAAGGTATTCTAATTAACCAAGAATTGCCATGATGCTGTCCAATATCCTAGGGATAGGTCATGTGGAAGTCTGAGATCTCCTTCTGCCTCTTCAGATGATGTTTACCTTGTCAGCTTGGAGATTCGATCTAACAACCATTTGATTACTGGCCCAAAGCTCTAACCACTAGGTTACCTGCCACCTCTACACTCTAACCACTAGGCTACCTGCCACCTGTACATTCTAACCACTAGGCTACCTACCACCTCTACACTCTAACCACTAGGCTACCTGCCACCTCTACACTCTAACCACTAGGCTACCTACCACCTCTACACTCTAACCACTAGGCTACCTGCCACCTCTACACTCTAACCACTAGGCTACCCTGCCACCTCTACACTCTAACCACTAGGTTACCTGCCACCTGTACATAAAATCCTCCTACATTTTTTTGGGATATAAAAGGCTACCTGAGCTCTAACAAACTCAGGACACAAAGGACCTTATTTAACCAAATGTCTTTGCCACCTTACTTCTAACCACTAGGTTACCTGCCACCTGTACATGTCTAGAAGATAGGCTACCTGCCACCTCTACAGACTTTAGACCATAGGCTCGGTGCCGCCTCTATTCCATGGAGGCTAAGTCGCCTCTCCTCTAACCACTCTCTTCCATCTCTCTAAATAATGCTAACTGTCCCCTCTGACATCAAACCACTAGGCTACCCTGCCGCCTCTACACTCTAACCACTAGGCTCCTGCCACCTCTACATCTAACCACTAGGCTACCTGCACTACACCTCTGTCAACCACTAAGTTACCTGCCACCTCTAACTCAACCACTGGGCTGGTGACCTCTGACAAACTAACCACTAGGCTACCCCACCTGTACATTCTAACCACTGGCTACCTGCCACCTCTACAACATCTAGCCACTACTACCTGCCACCTCTACATCAACCACTTGGGCTAGGTATTCTAATTAACCACTAGGCTACCTGATGCTCTCAATATCCACTAGGCTACCTGCCACCTCTACAAGTCTAACCACTCTCCCTACCACCTCTACACTCTAACCACTGGCTGTGCCTCCTCTACCTCTAACCACTAGGCTACCTGCCACCTCTAACAACCACTTGATTACCTGCCACCAAACTCTAACTACTAGGCTACCTGCCACCTCTACACTCTAACCACTAGACTACCTGCCTCCTCTAAACTCTAACCACTAGACTACCTGCCTCCTCTACACTCTAACCACTAGACTACCTGCCACCTCTACACTCTAACCACTAGGTTACCTGCCACCTCTACACTCTAACCACTAGGCTACCTGCCACCTCTACACTCTAACCACTAGGCTACCTGCCACCTCTACACTCTAACCACTAGGCTACCTGCCACCTCTACACTCTAACCACTAGGCTACCTGCCACCTCTACACTCTAACCACTAGGCTACCTCACCAGAACTGGTGCAGGATAGACGGATGCAAGGAATGGGGAGAGAGACTTTGATTGGTTAAATGTGCCATCTTCAACAACACATAGACTGTACTTTCTTATACACACTGGAAAAAAATATAAACACAACATGTAAAGTGTTGGTGCCATGTTTCATGAGCTGAAATAAAAGATCTGAGAACTGTTCCAGATGCACAAAACGCTTATTACGTGAAAATGTTATGCACAAATTTGTTTACATCCCTGTTAGTGAGCTTTTCTCCTTTTCCAAGATAATCCATCCAACTGACAGGTGTGGCACATCAAGAAGCTGATTAAACAGCATGATCATTACACAGGTGCACCTTGTGCTGGGTGGACAATAAAAGGCCACACAACACAATGGCACAGATATCTCAAGTTTTGAGGTAGTGTGCAATTGGCATGATGACTGCAGGACTGTCCACCAGAGCTGTTGCCAGAAAATCGAATGTTAATTTCTCTACCATAAGCCACTTCCAATGTCGTTTTACAGAATTTGTCAGTATGTCCATCCGGCCTCACAACCGCAGACCACATGTATGGCGTCGTGTGGGTGAGCAGTTTGCTGATGTCAACATTGTGAACAGAGTGCCCCATAGTGGCAGTGGGGTTATGGTATGGGCAGGCATATGCTGCGGACTACAAACACAGTTGCATTATATCGATGGCAATTTGAATGCACATAGATACTGTGATGAGATCCTGAAGCCCGTTGTCGTGCCATTCGTCCACCGCCATCACTTGATGCACAATAATGCACGGTCCTGTGTCTGTAAAACATTTCTGGAAGTTGAAAATGTCCCAGTTCTTCCATGGACTGCATACTCACCAGATATGTCATCGACGTGGATCGACGTGTATGACAGCATGTGTGGAATACTTTGAGGGACAGGCACACATGTTTTGTATCCCAAATGGCTAGGGCTCAATTCCATCCAGTATCATTCAGTAGTTCTTATAGTCAGCATGCAGGCAGTGGTGTGTATAAGCTCACATTACATGTAGCTATAGCAGGAATGCTTGACTTCCAGGCATAGAATCCAACATTCATCATAAGGTCAGCTGATGTATCCAGGGAGCACAGCATTTTCTTCCTTTTCTGGACTGAATACTTCCTTTGAACTGCAACAGGTTAATTCCTCTCTCAGGAGGCTGGTGAGTGTGTGTGTGTGTGTGTGTGTGTGTGTGTGTGTGTGTGTGTGTGTGTGTGTGTGTGTGTGTGTGTGTGTGTGTGTGTGTGTGTGTGTGTGTGTGTGTGTGTGTGTGTGTGTGTGTGTGTGTGTGTGTGTGTGTGTGTGTGTGTGTGTGTGTGTTCTTCATGCATGCCCACAGCGTAGTCTATCTAGGCAGTATGTGCAGACGTTCATTAGGTTCCCCCATGGTTGGTGATGTGATTCTGCATGCGTTTGGCCATTAGCACATTGCATTTTACTACACCTGCAAACTGCTCATCAGCCTTACAATAAAACTAATTCAATGTATCCTTTAAAACAGGCATACTTAGCCAGTACACACACTGTCTTGGGCAGACCAAAAAAAGTGTGTGTGTGTGTGTTTGTGTGTCTGTGCCTTCCTGTTTCCTGTAAAATGCCGCAAAAATAACACGTGATTATTTCCCTCTGAAATATGATGCTATAATTTACAGTATAGTACCAGGAAGTGGTCTGAAATATGGTGCTATAATTTACAGTATAGTACCAGGAAGTGGTCTGAAATATGATGCTATAATTTACAGTATAGTACCAGGAAGTGGTCTGAAATATGATGCTATAATTTACAGTATAGTACCAGGAAGTGGTCTGAAATATGATGCTATAATTTACAGTATAGTACCAGGAAGTGGTCTGAAATATGGTGCTATAATTTACAGTATAGTACCAGGAAGTGGTCTGAAATATGATGCTATAATTTACAGTATAGTACCAGGAAGTGGTCTGAAATATGGTGCTATAATTTACAGTATAGTACCAGGAAGTGGTCTGGAATATGATGCTATAATTTACAGTATAGTACCAGGAAGTGGTCTGAAATATGATGCTATAATTTACAGTATAGTACCAGGAAGTGGTCTGGAATATGATGCTATAATTTACAGTATAGTACCAGGAAGTGGTCTGAAATATGATGCTATAATTTACAGTATAGTACCAGGAAGTGGTCTGGAATATGATGCTTTAATTTACAGTATAGTACCAGGAAGTGGTCTGGAATATGATGCTTTAATTTACAGTATAGTACCAGGAAGTGGTCTGAAATATGGTGCTATAATTTACAGTATAGTACCAGGAAGTGGTCTGAAATATGATGCTATAATTTACAGTATAGTACCAGGAAGTGGTCTGAAATATGGTGCTATAATTTACAGTATAGTACCAGGAAGTGGTCTGAAATATGATGCTATAATTTACAGTATAGTACCAGGAAGTGGTCTGGAATATGATGCTTTAATTTACAGTATAGTACCAGGAAGTGGTCTGAAATATGGTGCTATAATTTACAGTATAGTACCAGGAAGTGGTCTGGAATATGATGCTATAATTTACAGTATAGTACCAGGAAGTGGTCTGAAATATGATGCTATAATTTACAGTATAGTACCAGGAAGTGGTCTGAAATATGGTGCTATAATTTACAGTATAGTACCAGGAAGTGGTCTGAAATATGATACTATAATTTACAGTATAGTACCAGGAAGTGGTCTGAAATATGATGCTATAATTTACAGTATAGTACCAGGAAGTGGTCTGAAATATGATGCTATAATTTACAGTATAGTACCAGGAAGTGGTCTGAAATATGATGCTATAATTTACAGTATAGTACCAGGAAGTGGTCTGAAATATGATGCTATAAATTACAGTATAGTACCAGGAAGTGGTCTGAAATATGATGCAAGAATTTACAGTATAGTACCAGGAAGTGGTCTGAAATATGATGCTATAATTTACAGTATAGTACCATGAAGTGGTTCTCATATATGAATATGATGCTTTAATTTACAGTATAGTACCAGGAAGTGGTCTGAAATATGGTGCTAGAATTTACAGTATAGTACCAGGAAGTGGTCTGAAATATGGTACTATAATTTACAGTATAGTACCAAGAAGTGGTCTGAAATATGATGCTAGAATTTACAGTATAGTACCAGGAAGTGGTCTGAAATATGATGCTATAATTTACAGTATAGTACCAGGAAGTGGTCTGAAATATGAATATGATGCTTTAATTTACAGTATAGTACCAGGAAGTGGTCTGAAATATGATGCTATAATTTACAGTATAGTACCAGGAAGTGGTCTGAAATATGAATATGATGCTTTAATTTACAGTATAGTACCAGGAAGTGGTCTGAAATATGATGCTATAATTTACAGTATAGTACCAGGAAGTGGTCTGAAATATGGTGCTATAATTTACAGTATAGTACCAGGAAGTGGTCTGAAACATATTGGATGGAGGTTGATCATTGAATCTGATAAATATATTCCCATTCCCATTAAAACTATTCCCATTCACTCTTTGTATTGGATTGATTGTAGATTAAACTGAAGCCTCCGTAGAAGTATATATTCTGCATTTTGCCCTTTAATTTACAGTATAGTACCAGGAAGTGGTCTGAAATGTGATACTATAATTTACAGTATAGTACCAGGAAGTGGTCTGAAATATGATACTATAATTTACAGTATAGTACCAGGAAGTGGTCTGAAATATGATGCTGTAATTTACAGTATAGTACCAGGAAGTGGTCTGAAATATGGTGCTAGAATTTACAGTATAGTACCATGAAGTGGTCTGAAATATGATACTGTAATTTACAGTATAGTACCAGGAAGTGGTCTGAAATATGTATATGATGCTTTAATTTACAGTATAGTACCAGGAAGTGGTCTGAAATATGGTGCTATAATTTACAGTATAGTACCAGGAAGTGGTCTGAAACATATTGGATGGAGGTTGATCATTGAATCTGATAAATATATTCCCATTCCCATTAAAAATATTCCCATTCACTCTTTGTATTGGATTGATTGTAGATTAAACTGAAGCCTCCGTAGAAGTATATATTCTGCATTTTGCCCTTTAATTTGCAGTATAGTACCAGGAAGTGGTCTGAAATGTGATACTATAATTTACAGTATAGTACCATGAAGTGGTCTGAAATGTGATACTATAATTTACAGTATAGTACCAGGAATTGGTCAGATATATGGTGCTATAATTTACAGTATAGTACCAGGAAATGGTCTGAAATATGGTGCTATGATTTACAGTATAATACCAGGAAATGGTCTGAAAAATGGTGCTATAATATACAGTATAATACCAGGAAATGGTCTGAAATATGATGCTATAATTTACAGTATAGTACCATGAAGTGGTCTGAAATATGATGGTATAATTTACAGTATAGTACCATGAAGTGGTCTGAAATGTGATACTATAATTTACAGTATAGTACCATGAAGTGGTCTGAAATGTGATACTATAATTTACAGTATAGTACCAGGAAGTGGTCTGAAATATGATACTATAATTTACAGTATAGTACCAGGAAGTCGTCTGAAATATGATGCTATAAATTACAGTATAGTACCAGGAAGTGGTTCTCATATATGACTATGATGTTTAATTTACAGTATAGTACCAGGAAGTGGTCTGAAATATGGTTCTATAATTTACAGTATAGTACCAGGAAGTGGTCTGAAATATCAATATGATGCTTTAATTTACAGTATAGTACCAGGAAATGGTCTGAAATATGGTGCTATAATTTACAGTATAGTACCAGGAAGTGGTCTGAAATATGGTGCTATAATTTACAGTATAGTACCAGGAAGTGGTCTGAAATATGATACTATAATTTACAGTATAGTACCAGGAAGTGGTCTGAAATATGATGCTATAATTTACAGTATAGTACCAGGAAGTGGTCTGAAATATGATGCTTTAATTTACATTATAGTACCAGGAAATGGTCTGAAATATGATGCTATAATTTACAGTATAGTACCAGGAAGTGGTCTGAAATATGATGCTATAATTTACAGTATAGTACCAGGAAGTGGTCTGAAATATGAATATGATGCTTTAATTTACAGTATAGTACCAGGAAGTGGTCTGAAATATGATGCTATAATTTACAGTATAGTACCAGGAAGTGGTCTGAAATATGGTGCTATAATTTACAGTATAGTACCAGGAAATGGTCTGAAACATATTGGATGGAGGTTGATCATTGAATCTGATAAATATATTCCCATTCCCATTAAAAATATTCCCATTCACTCTTTGTATTGGATTGATTGTAGATTAAACTGAAGCCTCTGTAGAAGTATATATTCTGCATTTTGCCCTTTAATTTACAGTATAGTACCAGGAAGTTGTCTGAAATATGGTGCTATAATTTACAGTATAGTAGCAGGAAGTGGTCTTAAATATGGTGCTATAAATTACAGTATAGTACCAGGAAGTGGTCTGAAATATGATACTATAATTTACAGTATAGTACCAGGAAGTCGTCTGAAATATGATGTTATAAATTACAGTATAGTACCAGGAAGTGGTCTGAAATATGAATATGGTGCTGTAATTTACAGTATAGTACCAGGAAATGGTCTGAAATATGAATATGATGCTTTAATTTACAGTATAGTACCAGGAAGTGGTCTGAAATATGGTGCTAAAATTTACAGTATAGTACCAGGAAGTGGTCTTAAATATGGTGCTATAATTTACAGTATAGTACCAGGAAGTGGTCTGAAACATGATGCTATAATTTACAGTATAATACCAGGAAGTGGTCTGAAATATGGTGCTATAATTTACAGTATAGTACCAGGAAGTGGTCTTAAATATGGTGCTATAATTTACAGTATAGTACCAGGAAGTGGTCTGAAATATGATGCTATAATTTACAGTATAATACCAGGAAGTGGTCTGAAATATGGTGCTATAATTTACAGTATAGTACCAGGAAGTGGTCTTAAATATGGTGCTATAATTTACAGTATAGTACCAGGAAGTGGTCTGAAACATATTGGATGGAGGTTGATCATTGAATCTGATAAATATATTCCCATTCCCATTAAAAATATTCCCATTCACTCTTTGTATTGGATTGATTGTAGATTAAACTGAAGCCTCCGTAGAAGTATATATTCTGCATTTTGCCCTTTAATTTACAGTATAGTACCAGGAAGTGGTCTGAAATGTGATACTATAATTTACAGTATAGTACCAGGAAGTGGTCTGAAATATGATACTATAATTTACAGTATAGTACCAGGAAGTGGTCTGAAATATGATGCTGTAATTTACAGTATAGTACCAGGAAGTGGTCTGAAATATGGTGCTAGAATTTACAGTATAGTACCATGAAGTGGTCTGAAATATGATACTGTAATTTACAGTATAGTACCAGGAAGTGGTCTGAAATATGTATATGATGCTTTAATTTACAGTATAGTACCAGGAAGTGGTCTGAAATATGGTGCTATAATTTACAGTATAGTACCAGGAAGTGGTCTGAAACATATTGGATGGAGGTTGATCATTGAATCTGATAAATATATTCCCATTCCCATTAAAAATATTCCCATTCACTCTTTGTATTGGATTGATTGTAGATTAAACTGAAGCCTCTGTAGAAGTATATATTCTGCATTTTGCCCTTTAATTTACAGTATAGTACCAGGAAGTTGTCTGAAATATGGTGCTATAATTTACAGTATAGTAGCAGGAAGTGGTCTTAAATATGGTGCTATAAATTACAGTATAGTACCAGGAAGTGGTCTGAAATATGATGCTATAATTTACAGTATAGTACCAGGAAATGGTCTGAAATATGGTGCTATAATTTACAGTATAGTACCAGGAAATGGTCTGAAATATGAATATGATGCTTTAATTTACAGTATAGTACCAGGAAGTGGTCTGAAATATGAATATGATGCTTTAATTTACATTATAGTACCAGGAAATGGTCTGAAATATGATGCTATAATTTACAGTATAGTACCAGGAAGTGGTCTGAAAAATGATGCTGTAATTTACATTATAGTACCAGGAAATCGTCTGAAATATGATGCTATAATTTACAATATAGTACCAGGAAGTGGTCTGAAATATGGTGCTATAATTTACAGTATAGTACCAGGAAGTGGTCTGAAATATGGTGTTATAATTTACAGTATAGTACCAGGAAGTGGTCTGAAATATGATGTTATAATTTACAGTATAGTACCAGGAAGTGGTCTGAAATATGATGCTATAATTTACAGTATAGTACCAGGAAGTGGTCTGAAATATGGTGCTATAATTTACAGTATAGTACCAGGAAGTGGTCTGAAACATATTGGATGGAGGTCGATCATTGAATCTGATAAATATATTCCCATTCCCATTAAAAATATTCCCATTCACTCTTTGTATTGGATTGATTGTAGATTAAACTGAAGCCTCCGTAGAAGTATATATTCTGCATTTTGCCCTTTAATTTACAGTATAGTACCAGGAAGTGGTCTGAAATGTGATACTATAATTTACAGTATAGTACCAGGAAGTGGTCTGAAATATGATACTATAATTTACAGTATAGTACCAGGAAGTGGTCTGAAATATGATGCTGTAATTTACAGTATAGTACCAGGAAGTGGTCTGAAATATGGTGCTAGAATTTACAGTATAGTACCATGAAGTGGTCTGAAATATGATACTGTAATTTACAGTATAGTACCAGGAAGTGGTCTGAAATATGTATATGATGCTTTAATTTACAGTATAGTACCAGGAAGTGGTCTGAAATATGGTGCTATAATTTACAGTATAGTACCAGGAAGTGGTCTGAA